>NC_057813.1:105451963-105495378 GCF_018294505.1 Triticum aestivum
ACATCAATTGTTCTTAGCCGTGTGCGGTGCCCCCCTCCACCGTTTACTCCTCCGATCATATTGTCGTAGTGCTTAGGCGAAGCCCTGCGCGGATCACATCACCATCACCGTCACCATGCCGTTGTGCTGACGGAACTCATCTACTATTTTGACCCTCTACTGGATCAAGAGTTCGAGGGACGTCATCGAGCTGAATGTGTGCAGAACTCGGAGGTGCCGTACGTTCGGTGCTTGATCGGTTGAATTGAGAAGACGTTCGACTACATCAACCACGTTAAGCTAACGCTTCCACTTTCGGTCTACAAGGGTACATGGACACACTCTCCCCCCTCTCGTTGCTATGCATCTCCTAGATAGATCTTGCGTGAGCGTAGGAATTTTTTTTGAAATTGCATGCTATGTTTCCCAACAGTGGCATCCGAGCCAGGTCTGTGCGTAGATGATACGCACGAGTAGAACACAAAGAGTTGTGGGCGATGATCATCATACTGCTCAGCACCAATGTCTTTGATTCGGCGGTATTGTTGGATGAAGCGGCCTGGACCAACCTTACATGACCACATTCATGAGACCGATTCCACCGACAGTCATGCAATTAGTTTTTCATAAAGGTGGCTGGTGGGTGTTTGTTTCTCCTACTTTAATTGAATCAAATTTGACTGCGGCCGGTCCTTGTGAAGGTTAAAACAACAAACTTGATAAATCACCGTTGTGGTTTTTGTGCCGTATGTAAGTACGGTTCTTGCTAGAAGCCCGTAGCAGCCATGTAAAACTTGCAACAACAAAGTAGAGGACGTCTAACTTGTTTTTGCAGGGCATGTTGTATGTGATATGGTCAAGACATGATATACGTTGTTGTATGAGATGATAATGTTATATAAAAGTTATCGGCAACTGGCAGGAGCCTTATGGTGTTCGCTTTATTGTATGAAATACAAACTCCATGTAATTGCTTTACTTTATCACTAAGCGGTAGCAATAGTCGTAGAAGCAATAGTTGGCAAGACGACCATGCCGCTATGATGGAGGTCAAGGTGTCAAGCCGGTGACGATGGACATCATGACGTTGCTTTGGTGATGGAGATCAAAAGCACAAGATGATGATGACCATATCATGTCGCATATTTTGATTGCATGTGATGTTTATCTTTATGCATCTCATTTTTCTTAGTACTGTGGTAGCATTATAAGATGATCCCTTAACTAAATTTCATGGTATAAGTGTTCTCCCAGAGTATGCACCGTTGCGAAAGTTCTTCGTGCTGAGACACCATGTGGTGATCGGGTGTTATAAGCTCTATGTTCAAATACAACGGGTGCAAGCCAGTTTTGCACATGCGGAATACTTGGGTTAAACTTGACGAGCCTAGCATGTACAGACATGGCCTCGGAACACTGGAGACCGAAAGGTCGAACGTGAATCATATAGTGGATATGATCAACACAAAGATGTTCACCATTGATGACTACTCCATCTCACGTGATGACCAGACATGGTTTAGTTGATTTGGATCATGTTTCATTTAGATGACTTGAGGGATGTCAATCTAAGTGGGAGTTCTTAAGTAATATGATTAATTGAACTTTAATTTATCATGAACTTAGTCCTGATAGTATTTGCAAATTATGTTGTAGATCAATAGCTTGCGTTGTTGCTCCCCTATGTTTTTGATATGATCCTAGAGAAAACTAAGTTGAAAGATGATAGTAGCTATGATGCGGACCTGGTCCATGATCTGAGGTTTATCCTCATTGCTACACAGAAGAATTATGTCCTTGATGCACCGCTAGGTGACAGACCTATTGCAGGAGCAGATGCAGACATTATGAACGTTTGGCTAGCTCAATATGATGACTACTTTATAGTTTAGTGCACCATGCTTTACGGCTTAGAACCGGGACTTCAAAAATGTTTTGAACGCCATAGAGCATATGAGATGTTCTAAGAGCTGAAATTGGTATTTCAAACTCATGCCCGTGTCGAGAGTGTTGGGGAACGTAGTAATTCAAAAAAATTCCTACAATCATGCAAGATCTATCTAGGAGAAGCATAGCAATGAGACGGGAGAGTGTGTCCATGTACCCTCGTAGACCGAAAGTGGAAGCGTTTAGTCACGATTAAGGATGGCAATTTTACCCATGGGTACGGGTACCCGCGGATACCGTACCCGCATGGGCAGGGTATGGGCACAATTTTATACCCACGGGTAGTACCCATAACCTACCCATTAAGTCATGGGTAGGATATGGGTATAGCCTTTTACCCATGGATATACCCATACCCTATCCATTTATACTGACATATGAATCTTATCCGTGATTCACATGTGTAACTATGTTAAACTTGTGTCATGAGCTTGTAAACCTATGTTAAAGTTGTCACCAATTGTCAATTTGAATTGACATAATTGTCATGTACTCAACTATCTATTCTCGAGTTGAGATCAATGTTTTTTTGTCAAATGTGCTATAAATGAATGTAAATTTGTGAATAACTTGTGTACCGTTTGGTCTATGCGTTGGGTACCCAATGGGTATGGGTACCCGTCGGGTATGGGTACGGGTAAAGTTTCATACCCATGGGTATGGGTTATAGTATAATTTTGTACCCATTGACTACACGGGTATGGGTATGGTATTGCTCTACCCGGCCCATACCCTATCCATTGCCATCCTTAGTCACGATGATGTTCCTTGAGCTCTTGATATAGTAGAGGGTCAAGGGAGAGTTTCGTTAGCACGACGGCGTGCTGACGGTGTTGATGAAGTTACCGGCGCAAGGCTTCGCCTAAGCACTAGAACGATATGACCGAGGTGTTAAATTGTGGAGGGGGGCACCGCACACGGCTAAGAGATTGTCTGTTGTGCTTTGGGGTGCCCCTGCCCCCGTATATAAAGGAGGGAGGGAGGATGCGGCCGGCCTAGAGGGGCATGCCAAAGGGGGGAGTCCTACTAGGACTCCCTAGTCCTAGTAGGATTCCCCTTCCTTTTCGGAGTAGAAGAAGGGGGAAGGGAAATAGAGAGGGAGAAGGAAAGGGGGGTCACACCCCCTCCCCTAGTCCAATTCGGTTTGGCTAGGGGGCTGTGCACCACCTCCTGGCCGCCGGCCTCCTCTTCCCACTAAGGCCCATGAAGGCCCAATACTCTCCCGGGGGGTTCCGGTAACCTCCCGGTACTCCGGAAAATGTTCGAACCTATCCGAAACCATTCCGGTGTCTGAACATAACCTTCCAATATATAAATATTTATGTCTCGACCATTTCGAGACTCCTCGTCATATCTGTGATCTCATCCGGGACTCTGATCAAACTTCGGTCATCAAAAACACATAAGTCTTAATACAAATCGTCATCGAACGTTAAGCGTGCGGACCTTACGGGTTCGAGAACTATGTAGACATGATCGAGACACATCTCCGATTAATAACCAATAGCAGAACCTGGATGCTCACATTGGATCCTACATATTCTACGAAGATCTTTACCGGTCAAACCGCACAACAACATACGTTGTTCCCTTTGTCATCGGTATGTTACTTGCCCAAGATTTGATCGTCGGTATCATCATACCTAGTTCAATCTCGTTACCGGCAAGTCTCTTTACTTGTTCCGTAATGCTTCATCCCGTAACTAAATCATTAGTCACATTGCTTGCAAGGCTTATAGTGATGAGCATTACCGAGAGGGCCTAGAGATACCTCTCCGATACACGGAGTGACAAATCCTAATCTCGATCTATGCCAACCCAACAAACACCTTCAGAGACACCTGTAGATCATCTTTATAATCACCCAGTTACGTCGTGATGTTTGATAGCACACAAGGTGTTCCTCCGGTATTCGGGAGTTGCATAATCTCATAGTCTGGGGAACATGTATAAGTCATGAAGAAAGCAGTAGCAATAAAACTGTAACTATCATAATGCTAAGCTAACGGATGGGTCTTGTCCATCACATCATTCTCCTAATGATGTGATCCCATTCATCAAATGAAAAATTTACCTCTTGAGCTTGCGTTCCCTTGAAGAGGAAAGGGTGATGCAACAAAGTATGTAAGTATTTCCCTCGGTGTTGATAACCAAGGTATCAATCCAGTAGGATACGATGCACAAGTCACCGAATACCTGCGCAAACAATCAACAACTTGCACCCAACACGATAAAGGGGTTGTCAATCCCTTCATGGTCACTTGCAAAAGTGAGATCTGATAGAGATAGATAAACGATAAAGTAAATATTTTTGGTATTTTTGGTTTATAGATTGGAAAGTAAAGATTGCAAAAATAGTAGTTCGAAAACTAGCAAGATGTCAACGAGATTCAATATAATGAAAAGAGACCCGGGGCCATAGGTTTCACTAGTGGCTTCTCTCGAGATAGCAAATATTATGGTGGGTGAACAAATTACTGCCGAGCAATTGATATAAAAGCGCATAGTTATGACGATATCTAAGGCAATGATCATGAACATAGGCATCACGTCCGTGTCAAGTAGACCGCCTCTTGCCTGCATCACTATTACTCCACACATCGAACGCTATCCAACATGCATCTAGAGTATTAAGTTCATAAAGAACGGAGTAACGCATTAAGCAAGATGACATGATGTAGAGGAATTAACTCAAGCAATATGATGAAAACCCCATCTTGTTATCCTCAATGGCAACAATATAATACGTGCCTTGCTACCCCTACTGTCACTGGGAAAGGACACCGCAAGATTGAACCCAAAGCTAAGCACTTCTCCATTGCAAGAAAGATCAATCTAGTAGGCCAAACTAAACTGATAATTCAAAGAGACTTGCAAAGATATCAAATCATGCATATAAGAATTCAGAGAAGAACCAAATAATATTCATAGATAATCTTGATCATAAATCCACAATTCATCGAATCTCGGCAAACACACCGCAAAGAGTATTACATCGAATAGATCTCCAAGAACATCGAGGAGAACATGGTAGTGAGAATCAAAGAGAGAAAATAAGCCATCTAGCTGATAACTATGGACCCGAAGGTCTGTGGTAAACTACTCACGCTTCATTGGAGAGGTAATGGTGTTGATGTATAAGCCCTCCGTGATCGAATCCCCCTCGGACAGGACGCCGGAAAAGGCCCCTAGATGGGATCTCACGGGTACAGAAGGTTGCAGTGGTGGAAAAGTGGTTTTGTTGCTCTCCTGGATGTTTTAGGGTATAAGAGTATATATAGGCGAAGGAACTAGGTCAGGGAGCCATGAGGGGCCCACAAGGGTGGGGGCGCGCCCTCCTGCCTCGTGGCTGCCTCGTTGTGTCTCAGACTTCATCTCCAAGTCTTCTAGTTTGCTTTCGGTCCAAGAAAGATCATCGCGAAGGTTTCATTCCGTTTGGTATTCCTTTTCTGTAAAACTCTAAAATTGGCAAAAAAAAACAGAAACTGGCACTAGGCTCTCGGTTAATAGGTTTGTCCCAAAAATAATATAAAATAGCTTATAAATGCCTGTTAAACATCCAAAACAGATAATATAATAGCATGGAACAACAGCAAAATTATAGATACGTTGGAGATGTATCAAGCATCCCCAAGCTTAATTCTCACTCATCCTCGAGTAGGTAAATGATAAAAACAGAATTTTCGATGTGGAATGCTACCTAACATATTTATCCATGTAATTTTCTTTATTGTGGCATGAATGTTCAGATCCGAAAGATTCAAGATAAAAATTTAATATTGACATAAAAATAATAATACTTCAAGCATACTAACAAAGCAATCATGTCTTCTCAAAATAACATGGCCAAAGAAAGCTATCCCTACAAAATCATATAGTCTGGCTATGCTCTATCTTCATCAGACAAAATATTTAAATCTTGCACAACCCTGGTTTCAGCCAAGCAATTGTTTCGTACTTTAGTATTTTCAAACTTTTTCAACGTTCACGCAATACATGAGCGTGAGCCATGGACATAGCACTATAGGTGGAATAGAATGGTGTTTGTGGAGAAGATTAAAAAGGAGAATATAGTCTCACATCAACTAGGCGTATCAATGGGCTATGGAGATGCCCATCAATAGATATCAATGTGAGTGAGTAGGGATTGCCATGCAACAGATGCACTAGAGCTATAAGTGTATGAAAGCTCAAAAAGAAACTAAGTGGGTGTGCATCCAACTTGCTTGCTCACGAAGACCTAGGGCACTTTGAGGAAGCCCATCATTGGAATATACAAGCCAAGTTCTATAATGAAAATTCCCACTAGTATATATGAAAGTGACAACATAGGAGACTCTCTATCATGAAGATCATGGTGCTACTTTGAAGCACAAGTGTGGAAAAAGGATAGTAACATTGTCCCTTCTCTCTTTTTCTCTCATTTTTTTCTTTGGGCCTTCTCTCTTTTTACGGCCTCTTTTTTCTTTTCTTTTTTTTTCGTACAGAGTCTCATCCCGACTTGTGGGGGAATCATAGTCTCCATCATCCTTTCCTCACATGGGACAATGCTCTAATAATGAAGATGATACTTTTATTTACTTACAACTCAAGAATTAGAACAAAATATGACTCTATCTGAATGCCTCCGGCGGTGTACCGGGATGTGCAATGATTCAATAATGACATGTATGAAAAATTATGATGGTGGCTTTGCCACAAATGTGATGTCAACTACATGATCAGGCAAAGCAATATGACAATGATGAAGCATGTCATAATAAACGGAACGATGGAAAGTTGCATGGCAATATATCTCAGAATGTCTATGGAAATGCCATAATAGGTAGGTATGGTGGCTGTTTTGAGGAAGGTAATGGTGGGTGTTATGGTACTGGCGAAAGTTGCGCGGCACAAGAAAGGCTAGCAATGGTGGAAGGGTGAGAGTGCGTATAATCCATGGACTCAACATTAGTCATAAAGAACTCACATACTTATTGCAAAAATCTACAAGTCATCATAACAAAGTAGTACACGCATTCTCCTTGGGGAAGGGTTGGTAGGAGTTAACCATCGCGTGATCCCGACCTCCACTCATAAGGAAGACAATCAATAAAAAAATCATGCTCCAACTTCATCACATAACGGTTCACCATATGTGCATGCTACAGGAATCAAAAACTTTAACACAAGTATCTCTCAAATTAAAAATTACTCCACTAGCATGACTCTAGTATCGCCATCTTCATATCTCAAAACAATCATAAAGAATCAATTTTATCATAGTATTCAATGCACTTCATATGAAAGTTTTTATTATATCCGTCTTGGATGCCTATCATATTAGGACTAATTTTATAACCAAAGCAAATTACCATGCTGTTCTAAAAGACTCTCAAAATAATATAAGTGAAGCATGAGAGTTCAACAATTTCTATAAAATAAAGCCACGGCTGTGCTCTAAAAAGATATAAGCGAAGCACTAGAACAATATTTTCTAGTTCAAAAGATATAAGTGAAGCACATAGAGTATTCTAATAAATCATGATTCATGCGTGTCTCTCCCAAAAGGTGTGTACAACAAGGATGATTGTGGTAAACTAAAAAGCAAAGACTCAAATCATACAAGACACTCCAAGCAAAACACATATCATGTGGTGAATAAAAATATAGCCTCAAGTAAAGTTACCAATAGACGAAGACGAAAGAGGGGATGCCTTCCGGGGCATACCCAAGCTTAGGCTTTTGGTTGTCCTTGAATTTTACATTGGGGTGCCTTGGGCGTCCCCAATCTTAGGCTCTTGCCACTCCTTATTCCAAAGTCCATCAAATCCGTACCCAAAACATGAAAACTTCACAACATAAAACTTCAATAGAAAAATCTCATGAGCTCTGTTAGTATAAGAAAATAAATCACCACTTTAAGGTGCTGTTGTGAAATAATTCTTTATTTATATTGGTGTAATATCTAATTTATTCCAACTTCTCCATGGTTCATACCCCCTGATACTACTCATAGATTCATCAAAATAAGCAAACAACACGCGAAAAACAGAATCTGTCAAAAACAGAACAGTCTGTAGTAATCTGTAACTCTCGAATACTTCTGTAACTCCAACAATTATGAAATAAATTTTTGGACATGAGGAATTCTTATATTAATCTTCTTCAAAAAGAAACAACTTAAAATCTTTCTTCTGTTAAAAATGACAACTAATCTCGTGAGCGCAAAGTTTCTGTTTTTTTCAGCAAGATCAAATTAACTTTCACCCAAGTCTTCCCAAAGGTTCTACTTGGCACAAACACTAATTAAAACTTAAAACCACATCTAACCAGAGGCTATATGTATTATTTATTACTAAACAGGAGCAAAAAGTAAAGAAAAAAGATAAAATTGGGTTGCCTCCCAACAAGCGCTATCGTTTAACGCCCCTAGCTAGGCATAAAAACGCGAATAGGTCTAGGTATTGCCATCTTCGGTATGCAATTCTTTCCTCATCAAATCCTCCAAAACTCATCTTAGAAAATCTATCCTTTCCCTTATTCTCTTTTAGAATAATAACTTAAATCATGGAAAGGACTTTTATTTGTAATTTTAACATTCATAAACCCATAGTCGGGATCATCACCGTATATATCATCATATAAAATGCGTAGTTCATTTCTAACGGGTTCCTTCATCATTTTATTCAACCAATCCCTACCGAATCCTACATAAATTCATCTAGTAATCTAATAAAACTCTTCAAAAGCCTCAAGGTACAAATATTGAGATATTTTAGGATAGGGAACTCTCTTCCTAAGATTTTCACTATAAGATTGATGATCGCTAGCTTCCAAACTACGCATGGTTTCTTTATGATAAAGAATATCTATAATCGGAGGTAACATCATTTTTATAGAAAGCAAAAATATCCCTAGCTTCTTGTATAAAATCAAATTCATGCATAAGGATAATGGTGGCAATCTTTTTAGCTATTGGGTGATTGATATTGGGAAGTTCGGAAAACACCTTTTGCAAAGCAGGATGAATATGCACAAATTTTCTTTCTAATTTCTCAACTAGCATAACAATGGCATCTGCATAGCAGTTGGTCTCAAGAAGAATAGACTTTTTATTAATAGGCATGGATCCCGTGCAACCAAAGATACCTTTTCCAATAATATTACCGTCCCCATTGCGGAAGATTTTTGTTTTGTAATTAGGTGGAGTTTCAGTTACATGATTCAAAGAACAATACTCAAGTGTTTCTTCAAGATTTTCAATGATAGCCTCCCTAGTTTCAGACATGATGGCAACAAACCAATCTAACAAGCGAGCATACAGAAGCAAGCGAAAAGAGACGAACGGAAGAGGGGCGAAGAAAAGGCAAAGGTTTTCGAAAATTGTTTTAGAAGTAGGGGAGAGGAAAACGAGAGGCGAATGGCGAATAATGTAATGCAAGGGAGAAGAGTTTATGATGGGTACTTGGTATGGCTTGACTCGACGTAGATCTCCCCAGCAACGGCACCAGGAATCCTTCTTGCTACCTCCCGAGCTTGCGTTCATTTTCCCTTGAAGTGGAAAGGGTGATGCAACAAAGTAGCGTAAGTATTTCCCTCAGTTTTGAGAACCAAGATATCAATCTAGTAGGAGACGACGCACAAGTCACCGAATACCCGCACAAACAATCAACAAGTTGTACCCAACGTGATAAAGGGGTTGTCAATCCCTTCACGGTCACTTGCAAAAGTGAGATCTGATAGAGATAGATAAACGGTAAAGTAAATATTTTTGGTATTGTTGGTTTATAGATTGGAAAGTAAAGATTGCAAAAATAGTAGATTGGAAACTAGCAAGATGTAAACGAGATTCAATATAATGAAAAGAGACCCGAGGACCATAGGTTTTACTAGTGGCTTCTCTCGAGATAACAAATATTACGGTGGGTGAACAAACTACTGCCGAGCAATTGATAGAAAAGCACATAGTTATGACGATACCTAAGGCAATGATCATGAACATAGGCATCACGTCGGTGTCAAGTAGACCGAATCCTGCCTGCATGTACTACTATTACTCCACACATGGACCGCTATCCAACATGCATCTAGAGTATTAAGTTCATAAAGAACGGAGTAACTGATACGTCTCCAACGTATCTACTTTTCCAAACACTTTTGCCCTTGTTTTGGACTCTAACTTGCATGATTTGAATGAAACTAACCCGGACTGACGCTGTTTTCAGCAGAACTGCCATGATGTTGTTTTATATGTAGAAAAGAAAAGTTCTCGGAATGTCCTGAAAATCCACGGAAGCACTTTTTGGAAAATATAAAAAATATTGGCAAAAGAATCAAGACCAGGGGGCCCACACCCTGTCCACTAGACAGGGGGCGCGCCCCCTCCCCCTGGGCGCGCCCCCCTTTCTCGTGGGCCCCTTGGACCTCCACCGACCTCAACTCCAACTCCATATATTCACGTTCGGGGAGAAAAAAATCAGAGAGAAAGTTTCATTGTGTTTTATGACACGGAGCCGCCATCAAGCCCTAATCTCTCTCGGGAGGGCTGATCTGGAGTCCGTTCGGGGCTCCGGGGAGGGGGATTCGCCGCCGCCGTCGTCATCATCAACCATCCTCCATCACCAATTTCATGATGCTCACCGCCGTGCGTGAGTAATTCCATCGTAGGCTTGCTGGACGGTGATGGGTTGGATGAGATTTACCATGTAATCAAGTTAGTTTTGTTAGGGTTTGATCCCTAGTATCCACTATGTTCCGAGATTGATGTTGCTATGACTTTGCTATGCTTAATGCTTGTCACTAGGGCCCGAGTGCCATGATTTCAGATCTGACCCTATTATTTTTTCATGAATATATGTGTGTTCTTGATCCTATCTTGCAAGTCTATAGTCACCTATTATGTGTTATGATTCGACAACCCTGAAGTGACAATAATCGGGATACTTCTCGGTGATGACCGTAGTTTGAGGAGTTCATGTATTCACTATGTGCTAATGCTTTGTTCCGGTTCTCTATTAAAAGGAGGCCTTAATATCCCTTAGTTTCCACCAGGACCCCGCTGCCACGGGAGGGTAGGACAAAAGATGTCATGCAAGTTCTTTTCCATAAGCATGTATGACTATTTACGGAATACGTGCCTACATTACATTGATGAACTGGAGCTAGTTCTGTGTCACCCTATGTTATAGCTATTACATGAGGAATTGCATCCGGCATAATTATCCATCACTGATCCATTGCCTACGAGCTTTTCACATATTGTTCTTTGCTTATTTACTTTTCCATTGCTACTGTTACAACTACTACAAAACCCCAAAAACTATTATCTTTACTTTTGCCACTGTTACCTTTATTATCATACTACTTTGCTACTAAATACTTTGCTGCAGATACTAAGTTATCCAGGTGTGGTTGAATTGACAACTCAACTGCTAATACTCAAGAATATTCTTTGGCTCCCCTTGTGTCGAATCAATAAATTTGGGTTGAATACTTTACCCTCGAAAGCTGTTGCGATCCCCTACACTTGTGGGTTATCAAGACTAATTTCTGGCACTGTTGCCGGGGAGCATAGCTCTATTCTCTGAGTCACTTGGGATTTATATCTGTTGATCACTATGAAGAACTTGAAAGACGACAGACTATGATTTTTCCCTCAACTACGAGGGGAGGTAAGGAACTGCCATCTAGCTCTGCACTAGATTCTCCTGCTGTTTTGAGTAAGCTTGCAACACCTAAACCTGTTACTGCTATGAATTCTGATATGTCGCATGTTATTGATGATGCCACTTCTGCTATGCATAATACTTATGATGAAACTACTTCTGTGCGTGATACTACTTTGCCATTAGGTGAATTTCTTGATGAACAACTTGCTAGGGTTAGAGAGAATGAAATTATTGAAGATGCTATTATTGATGACAGTGATGATGAAAGTTCTCCAATGATTATGAATTGCCTGTTGTTCCCGAGGGTTATGTTATGAATGAAGAAGCTGCTAGAGCTATCTTTGCTTGCAATGATAGATATGATCTTAAGAAATTATTGGCTAAATGGATGCAGCAGTCTCTTAATGCTAGAATGAAACCTGACCCCGCTTTTGCTACTTCACCTATCTGTGTTACTGATAAGGATTATGAATTCTATGTTGATCCTGAGATTATTACTTTAGTTGAATCTGATCCTTTTTATGGCCTTGAATCTGAAACTGTTGTGGCACATCTGACCAAGTTGAATGATATAGCTACCCTGTTCACTCATGATGATAAATCTCGCTATTTTTATATCCTTAAGATATTTCCGTTCTCGTTAAAGGGTGATGCTAAGACTTGGTATAATTCTCGTGTGTTTGGTTGTGTGTGTAGTCCCCAGGATATGATTTATTACTTCTTTGCTAAATATTTCCCTGCTCATAAGAAACAAGCTGCCTTGCGGGAAATATATAATTTTGTGCAAATCAAAGAAGAGAGTCTCCCACAAGCTTGGGGGAGGCTTCTCCGGTTACTCAATGCTTTGCCTGATCATCCTCTCAAGAAAAATGAAATACTCGATATCTTTTATAATGGACTAATCGATGCTTCCAAGGACTACTTGGATAGTTGTGCTAGTTGTGTTTTCAAGGAAAGAATAGTCGACGAAGCTAAATTACTATTGAATAATATGTTGACTAATGAAAATAATTGGACTCTTCCTGAGCCAATTCCTGGGGCAATTCCTGAACCAATTAAGCCAACTCCTGAGCCTATTCCCAAACCCACTCTGAAGAAGAGAGGTGTTCTATTTCTCAGTCCTGAAGATATGCAAGAGGCAAAGAAATCAATGAAAGAAAAAGGTATTAAAGCTGAAGATGTTAAGAATTTACCTCCTATTGAAGAAATACATGGTCTTAATATAGCGCCTGTTGAAGAACCACATTGTCTTGATAACCTGACACAGGTAGTAAAGGTAAATTCTCTCTATAGATATGATAAACTTGAAATCCCCTCTACTAAATTTCATAGCCCATGCTTAGATGAATTTGATGACTTTATGGCTAGACAAGAAAGTTTTAATGCTTATGTTGGTAGAGAGTTAAAGAATAATGCTTTCAAGGTAGGACGTGTGAGCGATAATATGGCTAGAGTTAAAGGTGAACTCAAACTCATTAGCAAATATGCTTCTGCGGTTGCTACTCAAGCTGAGCAAGTACTTAAAGCTCAAAATGATTTGCTTGATGAATTAAATAATAAAAATGACTTTGCTGTTAGAGTGGCTACTAGAACTGGTAGAATGACTCAGGAACCTTTGTATCCTGAAGGCCACCCTAAGAGAATCGAGCAAGATTCTCAGAGAAATAATTTAGAGGCACCTAGTTCTTCTAAAAAGAAGAAAAAGAAAAACGATAGAACTTTGCATGCTTCTAGTGAACCTACCGTAGACACACCTGAGAATCCCAATAATATTTCTATTTCTGATGCTGAAACACAATCAAGTGATGAACATGAACCTAGTGATAATGTTAATGATAATGTTCATGTTAATGCTCAACCTAGCAAAAACAATGAAGTAGAGATTGAACCTGCTGTTGATCTTGATAACCAACATTCAAAGAATCAACATTATGATAAGAGAGATTTTGTTGCTAGGAAGCACGGTAGAGAAAAAGAACCATGGGTTCAGAAACCCATGCCCTTTCCTCCTAAACCATCCAAGACAAAGGATGATGAGGATTTTGAGCGCTTTGCTGAAATGATTAGACCTATCTTCTTATGCATGCGCTTAACTGATATGCTTAAAGTAAATCCTTATGCTAAGTATATGAAGGATATCATCACAAATAAAAGAAAGATACCGGAAGCTGAAATTTCCACCATGCTTGCTAATTACACCTTTAAGGGTGGAATACCAAAGAAACTTGGAGATCCTGGGGTACCAACTATACCATGCTCCATTAATAGAAATTATGTTAGAACTGCTTTATGTGATCTTGGAGCCAGTGTTAGTGTTATGCCTCTCTCTTTATATCATAGACTTGAATTGAATAAGTTGACACCTACTGAAATATCTTTGCAAATGGCTAATAAATCAACTGCTATACCTGTCGGTATTTGTGAGGATGTGCCTGTTGTGGTTGCAAATGTCACTATCTTAACGGACTTTGTTATTCTTGATATTCCCGAGGACGATAGTATGTCGATTATCCTTGGTAGACCTTTTCTGAATAATGCAGGGGCTGTTATTGATTGCAACAAAGGCAATGTCACTTTTCATGTTAATGGTAATGAGCATACGGTACACTTTCCGAGGAAACAATCTCAAGTTCATAGCATCAATTCTATTGGAAAAGTTCCAACTATTATTACTGGAGGTTTTGAATTTCCTCTCCCTACTGTCAAGAAAAAGTATGATATTCTAATTGTTGGGGATTTTCATATCCCAGTTGAGGTAACTTAGTGTCATTCGAAATTTCTCCGATTTCGTGTTATTCGGAATGAGTTTGTTAACAAGACTTGATCAACCTTGTTAGTGGATTCATTTTGATGATCATGAGATGGATGAAACTAGAAGGCACAACCTTCTGTACCCTCTTTTTACTTTCTGTTATTTAGATTTAATAAAGCAAAAATAGTATTATCTGTCCTTTTCTGAATTATCCGTGTATTAAAAAAATATCCTGAAAATAGAAGTGCTCCAAATGCCCTGCAAATTTAGTATGATTTTTTATGGAATATTTGAGGATTTTAGGCACTGAAATCACTTCAGGAGGGGCAAGCACGAGGCCACGAGAGTGGAGGGCGCGCCCACCCCACCTGGGCGCGCCCCCTGTCTCGTGTGCTCCTGGTGGCCCCCCTCCACTTATGCCAGCACCCACACATTTCATCTTCTACCCAAAAAACCCCATCCAGCTCAAGCATGAGTTCTAGCTCATTTTGCTGCGATTTTTGACCTCCTTGCTCAAAGCTCCATTCACAAAACTGCTTTGGGAGATTGTTGCTTGGTATGTGACTCCTCCATTGGTCCAATTAGTTTTTGTTCTTGTGCTTTATTCATTGCAAATTTTTGCTGCATAGGTGACCATGTTCTTGAGCTTGCATGTTAAATTTATGAGGTCCCAAGCAATTCTAATGCATGATATAGGCTCTAGGCACTTGTAGGAGTAGTTGCTACCAATCTTGTTTAGTTTTATTCACTTTTATTTTGAAGTTACTAAAATTTCAGAATTTTTCAGAAAATGTTAAGGAAATTTTTGAGGGGCTCTTCTAGCCAAGGCTCTCAGGAAAAACAAGCCAAAGAGAAGGAAAAAGCCAAGTACAACCTTCCTCGCTTAGCAGAAGTGCGGTCGTGTGAATGGCCATGCAATGATTTCTTGAAAGAAGCTGGGTTTCATGAAGATTTTTATTCTTTGATCGAGAATGTAGGCCTCACCGGTTTCATCAACGACCGGATTGATCAGTATCTCTTACTCACCAATACTTTCATGCAAAACTTTTATTATTATCCTAAGAAGTCACCGCCTGCAGTATCATTTCATTTATATGATGAATTTAGAGAAATGTCTCTATGTAATTTTTGTGCGGTGTGTAGGATACCTTATGAGGTAGAATTAGAGGAACACCATCGTAAAGATGTGGATGGCTTTGTTAATATTATTGCTATAGAGGAGCCAAAGAAGGGTTCCGAGGCAAAAATCTCTAGCATACACTTTCCTATTTTATGCTACTTTGCCATATTTGCTAGTAGATGGTTGATTGGTCGTGGAAATAGTGGAAACTTTAGTATTCCTGATATTATAATTCTTCAACATGCTTTGCTTGGAGACAATAGTTTTAGTATGGGTGCCGTTGTTGCTAAACGTCTAGCCCTGAATCGTGCAAAAGGCCCCATATTTGGAGGTATCTATGCTTCACGTCTTGCTAGACATTTTCAGATACCCATTAGGCACCATGAGAAAGGGGAGACAAAATTGCGTCCTCACATTTTAGATTACAAGAGCATGGTAGCATAGAAGTTTATTGTTGACAACAAAGAGAATATGCTCTTGTATAAACTTAGATTTAATAAGAAACACATTGAGATTATTATTTTGCCCGTGCCTCTGTTGTTTGATTTGCTTGCAGAAAATTTTCTTGTCACACTGGAAGCGGTGTACAATCATCGAGCCCAAGCTTTCACTCTAGAACCTGAACCTGAGCCGGAACCTGCACTGGACCCTTATCGTGCATCATCTGTCCAGTGGGATCCGGAGATGACCAGCCAGTGGTATCCTGATTACACCTCCCAGTACACCGGGGAGAGTAGCGGCGGTCCTTGGTACTAGACCAACTTAGGACAAAAGCCTAAGCTTGGGGGAGTACGTATTTATCACCGACTTTACATTCATGTTCACACACTAGTCGTCGGTGCTCATACTCTTTCATTGTATTATCCATGCTAGTTTAATTTTCTTTTTCACTTTCTTCTTGTGTGTTTGATAAATCTTAAGAAAAACCAAAAAAATTAGTTAGTTTAATTTCCATGCTTGTAGTAGAAATTAAAATGAAAACCCAAAAAGATTTCTAGTTCTTCTTATTTGTTGGAAGCTTTCCCGTGTAAATAGTTTTATTTTCTTTTCTTCCCTTTGGGGGTCGAGAAGACCATATTGAAAATCTTTAGTGGCTCTCATATGCATGATTGTTTATTTAACTTAGAGCCCATATTACTTTTCTTCTCTCTTGAGTTGAATGCTTGCAGATTCCAGCTTAGTCCAATGCACGTGCACTCTTATTATTATACACATCGTTCGGTCGTGCAGGTGAAAGGCAATAATGACGATATATGACGGACTTACCGGGATAAGAAAAGATGGTATGAATTCGACCTCTCTTGTTTTTGTAAATATGATGAGTTCATCGTTTCTGAGTCAGCTTATTATGAAGTAAACATATTTGCAATGACATTTAGAGATTATAGTTGCTTGTGCCATGCTTGATTAGCTATGAGTTATAATGGTTTACCTTGTGTGCCAACATGCTATTAGAATGATTATGATGTGATATGACTGGATGGTATCCTCCTTTGAATGAATTGAGTGACTCGATTTGGCACATGTTCATGCATGTAGTTGAAACAAATCAACATAGCCTTCATGACATTTATGTTCATGGTAGATTATATCCTACTCATGCTTGTACTCGGTGTAAATTAATTTTAATGCATGTTCATGACTGTTGTCACTCTCTCAGTTGGTCGCTTCCCAGTCTTTTGCTAGCCTTCACCTGTACAAAGCGGGAATACTGCTTGTGCATCCAAACTCCTTAAACCCCAAAGTTGTTCCATATGAGTCCACTATACCTTCCTATATGCGGTATTTACCTGCCATTCCAAGTAAATTTGTATGTGCCAAACTCCAAACCTTCAAATGAAATTCTATTTTGTATGCTCGAGTAGCTCATGTTTCAACTAGGGCTGCCTATATCTTCCATGCTAGGTGGGTTATTCTCAAGAGGAGTGGACTCCGCTCCTCATTCACGAGAAAGGGCCGGTAACCGGGATGCCCAGTCCCATGATCCAAAAAGATCAAAGCAAATCAAAATAATTAAACAAAACTCCCCCAGGGCTGTTGTTAGTTGGAGGCACTCCTTGTTTCGAGCAAGCCATGGATTGATGCTTGTTGGTGGTTGGGGGAGTATAAACCTTTACCATTCTGTTTGGGAACTGCCTATAATGCATTTAGTATGGAAGATACAGCCATCTCATAGTTGTTGTGTTGACAGCAAAAGTATGCCGCTCAAAATGTTATTCAATCTCTATTTTAAAATCGAGCTCTGGCACCTCTACAAATCCCTGCTTCCCTCTGCGAAGGGCCTATCTATTTACTTTTATGTTGAGTCATCACCCTTCTTATTAAAAAGCACCCGCTGGAGAGCACACTGTCATTTGCATTCATTACTATTGGTTTATATTGGGTATGACTTGACTGGATCTCTTTTACCATGAATTACAATGTTTAGTCAGTCCTTGATCTTTAAAGGTGCTCTGCATTTATGTTTTGCGGTCTCAGAAAGGGCTAGCGAGATACCATTTTGTTATACCATGTTATGATTGTTTTGAGAAAGTGTTGTCATCCGAGTTTTATTATTATGGCTCGCTAGCTGATTATGCTATTGATATGAGTAATTGTGAGACCTAAGTGTTATTGTGAGTATGGTTAGTTCATAATATTTGCTGAAACCTGAATGCTGGCTTTTCATGTTTACAACAACAAGAGCAAACAGAGTTTGTAAAAGTTTTTCTTTATCACTTTCAGTTTATCAACTGAATTGCTTGAGGACAAGCAAAGGTTTAAGCTTGGGGGAGTTGATACGTCTCCAACGTATCTACTTTTCCGAACACTTTTGCCCTTGTTTTGGACTCTAACTTGCATGATTTGAATGAAACTAACCCGGACTGACGTTGTTTTCAGCAGAACTGCCATGATGTTGTTTTATATGTAGAAAAGAAAAGTTCTCGGAATGTCCTGAAAATCCACAGAGGCACTTTTTGGAAAATATAAAAAATATTGGCAAAAGAATCAAGACCAGGGGGCCCACACCCAGTCCACGAGACAGGGAGGCGTGCCCCCTCCCCCTGGGCGCGCCCCCCTATCTTGTGGGCCCACTGGACCTCCACCGACCTCAACTCCAACTCCATATATTCACGTTCGGGGAGAAAAAAATCAGAGAGAAAGTTTCATCGCATTTTACGACACGAAGCCGCTGTCAATCCCTAATCTCTCTCGGGAGGGCTGATCTGGATTCCGTTCGGGGCTCCCGAGAGGGGGATTCGTCGCTGTGATCATCATCAACCATCCTCCATCACCAATTTCATGATGCTCACCGCCGTGCGTGAGTAATTCCATCATAGTCTTGCTGGACGGTGATGGGTTGGATGAGATTTACCATGTAATCAAGTTAGTTTTGTTAGGGTTTGATCCCTAGTATCCACTATGTTCTGAGATTGATGTTGCTATGACTTTGCTATGCTTAATGCTTGTCACTAGGGCCCGAGTGGCATGATTTCAGATCTGAACCTATTATGTTTTCATGAATATATGTGTGTTCTTGATCCTATCTTGCAAGTCTATAGTCACCTATTATGTGTTATGATCCGATGATACGTCTCCAACATATCTATAATTATGAAGCATTCATGCTATTTTATTATCTGTTTTGAATGATTATGGGCTTTATTATACACTTTTATATTACTTTTGGGACTAACCTATTAACCGGAGGCCCAACTCATATTGCTGTTTTATTGCCTATTTCAGTGTTTCGAAGAAAAGGAATATCAAACGGAGTCCAAACGGAATGAAACCTTCGGCAACGTGATGTTTTGGAAGATTATCATCCTGGAGACTTGGAGTTCATGTCAGAAGATACTCGAGGAGCCTAGGAGATAGGGGCGCCCCCCCCCCTACTGGGTGCGCCCCCCCTACTAGGTGCGCCCCCCTGTCTCGTGGACCCCTCGAGCA
Organism: Triticum aestivum; assembly: GCF_018294505.1. Taxonomy (NCBI): domain Eukaryota; kingdom Viridiplantae; phylum Streptophyta; class Magnoliopsida; order Poales; family Poaceae; genus Triticum; species Triticum aestivum. The sequence continues at coordinate 105,471,342 of NC_057813.1, forward strand.
CCCCCCGACCGACTTCTTTCGCCTATATAAGCCTACGTACCCTAAAACCATCGAATATCAAGATAGATCGGGAGTTCCGCTGCCGCAAGCCTCTGTAGCCACCAAAAACCTCTCGGGAGCCCGTTCCGGCACCCTGCCAGAGGGGGGAACCCATCACCGGTGGCCATCTTCATCATCCCGGCGCTATCCATGACGAGGAGGGAGTAGTTCACCCTCGGGGCTGAGGGTATGTACCAGTAGCTATGTGTTTGATCTCTCTCTCTCTCTCTCTTGTTCTCTCTCATGTTCCCTCTATGGCATGATCTTGATGTATCCCGAGCTTTGCTATTATAGTTGGATCTTATGATGTTTCTCCCCCTCTACTCTCTTGTGATGAATTGAGTTTCCCTCTTGAAGGTATCTTATCAGATTGAGTCTTTACTTTGAGAACACTTGATGTATGTCTTGCCGTGTTTATCTGTGGTGACAATGGGATATCACGTGCCACTTGATGTATGTTTTGGTGACCAACTTGCGGGTTTCGCCCATGAACCTATGCATAGGGGTTGGCAGACGTTCTTGACTCTTCGGTAGAGACTTTGGGGCATTCTTTGAAGTACTTGGTGTTGGTTGGATGAATCTGAGATTGTGTGATGCATATCGTATAATCATGAACACGGATACTTGAGGTGACAATGGAATATCTAGGTGACATTAGGGTTTTGGTTGATTTGTGTCTTAAGGTGTTATTCTAGTACGAACTCTTTAATAGATCGATCCGAGAGAATAACTTTGAGGTGGTTTCGTACCCTACCATAATCTCTACGTTTGTTCTCCGCTATTAGTGGCTTTGGAGTGACTCTTTGTTGCATGTTGAGGGATTGTTATATGATCTATCTATGTTATTATTGTTGAGAAAACTTGCACTAGTGAAAGTATGAACCCTAGGCCTTGTTTCCTACCATTGCAATACCATTTATGCTCACTTTTATCATTAGTTACCTTGCTGTTTTTATTATTTCAGATTACAAAAACCTTTATCTACCATCCATTTTGCACTTGTATCACCATCTCTTCGCCGAACTAGTGCACCTATACAATTTACCATTGTATTGGTGTGTTGGGGACACAAGAGACTCTTTGTTATTTGGTTGCAGGGTTGCTTGAGAGAGAACATCTTCATCCTATGCCTCCTACGGATTGATAAACCTTAGGTCATCCACTTGAGGGAAATTTGCTACTGTCCTACAAACCTGTGCACTTGCAGGCCCAACAAGGTCTACAAGAAGAAGGTTGTGTAGTAGACATCAAGCTCTTTTCTGGCACCGTTGCCGGGGAGGTGAGTGCTTGAAGGTATATCTTTAGATCTTGCAATCGAATCTTTTTGTTTCTTGTTTTATCACTAGTTTAGTTTATAAAAGAAAACTACAAAAAAATGGAGTTAAGTTTGTCTCGTACGCTTTGTCTTTTTAATATCTTTCGTGAGTTTGATGGAAAGGAAAATTGTGCTCAAGTGCTAGAAGAAGAATTACATAGAATGCTTGGTACTAAATCTTTGAATGATGAGCATGATTGCAATGTTATTAGTATGAACTCCTTGAATATCCATAGTACTAATGATGATTGCTCTAGTCATGATAAAAATATCTCTTATAAGCATGTCAACTTTTGTGGAGTGCATGTTTGCATGAACGCACCAAATAGAGAAAATATATATCGCAAGAGGCATAAGCATTTAGAAACTAAATGGTTGCAAGAAAGGCTAAATGTGAGTGTTGAGAATTTAAATTTTCTTTGCCGTACTTGTGAACTATGCAATGAACGTGGTCATCTACATCTCCTATGCAAATTATTCCATGATAGAATCGTGTCCAAAAATTGTGATGATTTGATTTCCCTTGCACATTATAATGAACTTAGTTTGTTTTTGGGTTACAAAGAATTGAAACGTTTAATGAAGGACCTTCCAGAATTTGCCCATGACAAATTCCTTGATATTGATCTAGAGAAGATTTATTTGTATTGTACAGTGAATTGCATTGAAAATCCTTATATTGCCAATTACCTAAAGGAAAGAAAGCAAATAGAAGATGATGAGAAGACTAATGAATGGGAAGAGACTTCCCAATATCCTCCTATTATTTCTTATGATGAACCAGGTAACGAGGAGGAGCTTTCTATTCAACCAATCTCGTCAATAAGGAGCTCAAAGAGAAAGGTTGAGCCCACACATAATGTGAAGAAGAAAAGGAAAAGAAGGGGCACCAAAGGTAAAAAGGTATCCCATCCAAATGATGTTGCTCCTACTACTTGTGATGATGATAATTGCTATACTATTGGTGCTATCCATACTATTAATGATGAGAGTGATTGTGCTTATGATATGAAAAGGCCCAAGGTTGGGGAAGCTATGATTGATGAGAATTACATATTTGAGAATATATTTGCTGAAATTAATGTTTGTCCCAAGCTTGGGGATCCTACGTTTAGTGAAGATGATATTTTTAGCATCCCAAGTTTTGATATGCAAAGTTGTTATGATGATAGCATGCCTCCTACCTATGATTTTTATATTGATGAAAGTGGGTTCGGAAGAGTGTCAACTTTAGGAAGTAGTGATCCCAATATTTTGGAGGATGTTGAATTTTATTGTGATGAATATGAAAGTGGATTCGGAAGAGTGTCAACTTTATTTAGTGATTCCACTATCTTGGGAGAGGTTTCAATCGATTATGATGAGAACGAAGTTGCTACTTATGATGATTATTGTGATGAAACTTATGCTATAAAAAGTAGTGATGATTATATTTACAAATCTTGTCATGATTATGATTACCCTTTTGTTGAACATTACTCTTTTAATGTGGAAACAATTTTTAGTGTTCAAGTCTCTTATGATACTCTCACTATTCCGAACGAGAAGAATTTTGCTTATGTGGAGAGTAGTAAATTTTCTATGCTTGTAGATCATGAAAAGAATTCTTTAGGTGCTGGTTATATTGTTGAATTCATTCATGATGCTACTGAAAATTATTATGAGGGAGGAACATATGTTTGTAGGAATTACAATAATATCAAGTTTCCGCTCTATGTGTTGAAAATCTTGAAGCTATGCTTGTTTTACCTTCCTATGCTAGTTGATTATTGTTCCCATAAGTTGTTTGCTCAGAAAATCCCTATGCATAGGAAGTGGGTAAATGTGCTAGTCATATGCTTCATGATGCTCCCTTTATGTTTCAATTCTTATCTTTTATGTGAGCATCATTGCCATCATCATGCCTAGCTAAAAAGGCATTAAAGAAAAGCTCTTGTTGGGGGACAACCCAATATTTATACTTACTGTTTTTGTGTGTCCACATGATTATGCTACTGTATTAATCATTTTTTATAGCTTTTATTTCAATAAAGTGCCAAGTAGAACCTTTGGGAAGACTTGGGTGAAGTCTATATGATCTTGCTGTAAAAAACAGAAACATTAGCGCTCATGAGAATAGCTGCCATTTTTTACTGGAAAGTGATTTTAGGTTGATTATTTTTGCAGATGATTAATAGACAAATTCCTCAGGTCCAGAAATTTATTTCAGAATTCTTTGAGTTCCAGAAGTATACGTTTGATACAGATTACTACATACTGTTCTGTTTTTGACAGATTCTGTTTTCATTGTGTTGTTTGCTTATTTTGATGAATCTATGAGTAGTATCGGAGGGTATGAACCATAGATAATTTAGAATTCAGTAGATATTACACCAATATGAATTTAGAATGAGTTCATTACAGTACCTAAGTGGTGGTTTTATTTTCTTATACTAACGGAGCTTACGAGTTTTGTTTTGAGTTTTGTGTGGTTGAAGTTTTCAAGTTTTGGGTAAGGATTCGATGGACTATGGAATAAGGAGTGGAAAGAGCCTAATCTTGGGGATTCTCAAGGCACCCCAAGGTAATATTCAAGGACAACCAAGAGCCTAAGCTTGGGGATGCCCCGGAAGGCATCCCCTCTTTCGTCTTCGTTCATTGGTAACTTTACTTGGAGCTATATTTTTATTCACCACATGATATGTGTTTTGCTTGGAGCGTCATTTTATTTTATTTAGTTTTTGCTTGCTGTTGTTAGAATAATGTTTTGCATCTTTATTTTCAATAAAGAAGTCAAGGATAGCCTTTACCATGCTTATTTTGCTAGTATACATGTTGCTGTTTGAAAACAGAAAGTTTACATCTGTTGCAAAAATTCCCTAGAAAAGTAATATAATGGTATAATGTTGAATCTTTTTGCGTATTGAGCTCTGATATATTCATCACAGTGGGAATTTTAGTTCATAATTTTTGGAGTCAGGGAAGTATCGATACTCTTGCATTCTTTACATACTGTACTGTTTTGGCAGATTGCTGTTATGGTTGCATTGTTTGCATATGTTTGCTTGTTTAGTGATTCTATTTGAGGATAGGAGTATTAAATATGCAGAGGCATTTAGTATGCAATGTTGAATAATAATTTTAGTGATTTGTTGCAGCAGAAAATGATAAGGTTTTGCATTGGTTTATACTAACCTATCTCACGAGTTCTTGTTGAGTTTGTTGTGAATGAAGCTTTTGATGAAAAGAAACCATGATATGAGAGGAATTAAGGAGAGATAAAAGCTTAAGCTTGGGGATGCCCAAGGCACCCCAAGATAATATTTCAAGAAGTCTCAAGCATCTAAGCTTGGGGATGCCCCGGTAGGCATCCCACCTTTCTTCTTCAACTACTATCTGTTAGTATCAGTTGAGCCTAAGTTTTTGCTTCTTCACATGAGTTGTGCTATCCTTGCAATGTCATTTTATTTTGTTTTTCTTGCTGTTTGATTACGATACCAAGATCTTAAATTCTTAAATGAGAGAGAGTCTTCACATAGTTACATAATTATTTAGCTACTCATTGATCTTCACTTATATCTTTTTGGAGTAGCTTTTCATTTACTCGTGTGCTTCACTTATATCCTATGAGTAAATTGTTGAATAAGTTGATTGTCATAAATCTGAAATTATATATGTTTCATTTGCTTATCCCATGGGGAGTAATGACTTCACATCTAAGAAGTAGAGGTTGTAAATTTATTGACGGTTAGCAAGCATTGTATTAGTCATTTGAACAATTCATGAAAGAATATTGAAGGAAGAGAGATTTCACATATAAATATATTATCATAGACATCTTTTATAATTGTGAGCACTCATTAAGTATGACATGCTAAAGAGTTGATGTTGGACAATGAAGACAACGTAATGGGTTATGTTTTCTCACATCTCAGTTAAAGTATATTGTCATGGATCATTCAAACATGTTGAGCTTGCCTTTCCCCCTCATGCTTGCCAAAAATTCCTTGCACCAAGTAGAGATACTACTTGTGCTTCCAAATATCCTTAAACCCAGTTTTTCCATGAGAGTCCACCATACCTACCTATGGATTGAGTAAGATCCTTCAAGTAAGTTGTCATCGGTGCAAGCAATAAAACTTGCTCTCTAAATATGCATGACTTATTAGTGTGGAGAAAATAAGCTTTGTACGAACTTGTTATGGAAGCAATAAAAGCGATGAACTGCATAATAAAGGTCCATATACAAGGGGCAATATAAAGTGACATTCTTCCGCATTAAGATTTTGTGTATCCATCCCTAAAAGTGCATGACAACCTCTGCTTCCCTCTGCGAAGGGCCTATCTTTTACTTTATGTCTTTTACTTTTATGCAAGAGTCAAGGTGATCTTCACCTTTCCCTTTTTCATTTTATCCTTTGGCAAGCACTTTGTGTTAGGGTGATCCTGATATATATATCCAATTGGATGTACGTTAGCATGAACTATTATTGTTGACATCACCCAAAGGTGAATACGTTTGGTGGCAACATTATAAGCCCCAATCTTTTCTCTGTGTCTGATTAAAACTTCATAACCACAAGTATTGCGTGGGTGTTAGCAATTGTAGAAGACTATATGATGGTTGAGTATGTGAAGTTTGCTAAATCAAAGCTCTGACATAGACCCTTCCTGAAAATAGGATGAATTTCAATTGTTTGATGACTAAGAATGAAGTTTGCTAGTTTTCAAGAAAGTTTATGGTCTATGCTTTAACATGTGAATAGCTTGTTAGTTGATCATGAAAAGTTTTATGAGATGAACTATTGTTATGACATATAATGATGCTAGTAAAAGTGATTGAAATTATCATTGATCAAACTTGTGCACCTTCTAGCATTCACACTTCATAAATTCTTTCTTTATCATTTACCTACTCGAGGACGAGTAGGAATTAAGCTTGGGGATGTTGATATGTCTCCAACGTATCTATAATTTATGAATCATTCATGCTATTTTATTATCTGTTTTGGATGATTATGGGCTTTATTATACACTTTTATATTACTTTTGGGACTAACCTATTAATTGGAGGCCCAACCCATATTGCTGTTTTATTGCCTGTTTCAGTATTTCCAAGAAAAGGAATATCAAATGGAGTCCAAACGGAATGAAACCTTCGGCAACATGATTTTTTGGAAGATTATCATCCTGGGGAATTCACGTCAGAAGATACTCGAGGAGCCCAGGAGATAGGGGGCGTGCCCCCTACTGGGCGCGCCCCCTGTCTCATGGACCCCTCGAGCACCCCCCGACCTACTTCTTTCGCCTATATAAGCCTACGTACCCTAAAACCATTGAATATCAAGATAGATCGGGAGTTCCGCCGCTGCAAGCCTATGTAGCCACCAAAAACCTCTCAGGAGCCCGTTCCGGCACCCTGCCGGAGGGGGGAACCCATCACCGGTGGCCATCTTCATCATCCTGGCGCTATCTATGACGAGGAGGGAGTAGTTCACCCTCGGGGCCGAGGGTATGTACCAGTAGCTATGTGTTTGATCTCTCTCTCTCTCTCGTTCTCTCTCGTGTTCCCTCTATGGCATGATCTTGATGTATCCCGAGCTTTGCTATTATAGTTGGACCTTATGATGTTTCTCCCCCTCTACTCTCTTGTGATGAATTGAGTTTCCCTCTTGAAGTTATCTTATCGGATTGAGTCTTTACTTTGAGAACATTTGATGTATGTCTTGCCGTGTTTATCTGTGGTGACAATGGGATATCACGTGCCACTTGATGTATGTTTTGGTGACCAACTTGCGGGTTCCACCCATGAACCTATGCATAGGGGTTGGCACACGTTCTTGACTCTTCGGTAGAGATTTTGAGGCACTTTGTGAAGTACTTTGTGTTGGTTGGATGAATCTGAGATTGTGTGATGCATATCGCATAATCATGCCCATGGATACTTGAGGTGACAATGGAGTATCTAGGTGACATTAGGGTTTTGGTTGATTTGTGTCTTAAGGTGTTATTCTAGTATGAACTCTTTAATAGATCGATCCGAAAGAATAAATTTGAGGTGGTTTCGTACCCTACCATAATCTCTATGTTTGTTCTCCGCTATTAGTGGCTTTGGAGTGACTCTTTGTTGCATGTTGAGGGATTGTTATATGATCTATCTATGTTATTATTGTTGAGAGAACTTGCACTAGTGAAAGTATGAACCCTAGGCCTTGTTTCCTACCATTGCAATACCGTTTACGCTCACTTTTATCATTAGTTACCTTGCTGTTTTTATTATTTCAGATTACAAAAACCTTTATCTACCATCCATTTTGCACTTGTATCACCATCTCTTCGCCGAACTAGTGCACCTATACAATTTACCATTGTATTGGGTGTGTTGGGGACACAAGAGACTCTTTGTTATTTGGTTGCAGGGTTGCTTGAGAGAGACCATCTTCATCCTACGCCTCCTACGAATTGATAAACCTTAGGTCATCCACTTGAGGGAAATTTGCTACTGTCCTACAAACCTGTGCACTTGCAGGCCCAACAATGTCTACAAGAAGAAGGTTGTGTGGTAGACATCATCCGACAACCCCGAAGTGACAATAATCGGGATACTTCTCGGTGATGACCGTAGTTTGAGGAGTTCATGTATTCACTATGTGCTAATGCTTTGTTCCGGTTCTCTATTAAAAGGAGGCCTTAATATCCCTTAGTTTCCACTAGGACCCCGCTGCCACGAGAGGGTAGGACAAAAGATGTCATGCAAGTTCTTTTCCATAAGCACATATGACTATTTACAGAATACATGCCTACATTACATTGATGAAGTGGAGCTAGTTCTGTGTCACCGTATGTTATAGCTATTACATGAGGAATCGCATCCGGCATAATTATCCATCACTGATCCATTGCCTACGAGCTTTTCACATATTGTTCTTCGCTTATTTACTTTTCCGTTGCTACTGTTACAACTACTACAAAAACCCAAAAACTATTATCTTTACTTTTGCCACCGTTACCTTTATTATCATACTACTTTGCTACTAAATACTTTGCTGCAGATACTAAGTTATCCAGGTGTGGTTGAATTGACAACTCAACTGCTAATACTCAAGAATATTCTTTGGCTCCCCTTGTGTCGAATCAATAAATTTTGGTTGAATACTTTACCCTCGAAAGCTGTTGCGATCCCCTACACTTGTGGGTTATCAGTAACGCATTAAGCAAGATGCCATGATGTAGAGGAATTAACTCAAGCAATATGATGAAAACCCCATCTTGTTATCCTCGATGGCAACAATACAATACGTGCCTTGCTTCCCCTACTATCACTGGGAAAGGACACCGCAAGATTGAACCCAAAGCTAAGCACTTCTCCCATTGCAAGAAAGATCAATCTAGTAGGCCAAACTGAACCGATAATTCGGAGAGACTTGCAAAGATATCAAATCATGCATATAAGAATTTAGAGAAGAACCAAATAATATTCATAGATAATCTTGATCATAAATCCACAATTCATCGGATCTCGGCAAACACACTACAAAAGAGTATTACATCGAATAGATCTCCAAGAACATCAAGGAGAACATGGTATTGAGAATCAAAGAGAGATAAGAAGCTATCTAGCTAATAACTATGGACCCAAAGGTCTGTGGTAAACTACTCACGCTTCATCAGAGAGGTAATGGTGTTGATGTATAAGCCTTCCGTGATCAAATCTCCCTCCGACAGGATGCCAGAAAAGGCCCCTAGATGGGATCTCATGAGTACAGAAGGTTGCGGCGGTGGAAAAGTGGTTTTGTTGCTCTCCTGGATGTTTTTAGGGTATAAGAGTATATATAGGCAAAGGAACTAGGTCAGGGGAGCCATGAGGGGCCCACGAGGATGGGGGTGCACCCTACCCCCCTGGGCGCGCCCTCCTGCCTTGTGGCTTCCTTGTTACGTCTATGACTTCATCTCCAAGTCTTCTGGTTTGCTTTCGGTCCAAGAAAGATCATCGCGAAGGTTTCATTCCGTTTGGACTGCATTTGGTATTCCTTTTCTGCAAAACTTTAAAATAGGCAAAAAAACAGAAACTGGCACCGGGCCCTTGACTAATAGGTTAGTCCCAAAAATAATATAAAATAGCATATAAATGCCTATTAAACATCCAAAACAGATAATATAATAGCATGGAACAATCAAAAATTATAGATACGTTGGAGATGTATCAGACGACACATGTCTATGGTTAGGAAACATAACCATCTTTGATTAACGAGCTAGTCAAGTAGAGGTATACTAGGGACACTATGTATTGTCTATGTATTCACACATGTACTAAGTTTCCGGTTAATACTTCTAGCATGAATAATAAACATTTATCATGATATAAGGAAATATAAATAACAACTTTATTATTGCCTCTAGGGCATATTTCCTTCAGTCTCCCACTTGCACTAGAGTCAACAATCTAGATTACAAAGTAATGATTCTAACACCCATGGAGTCTTGGTGCTGATCATATTTTGCTCGTGTAAGAGGCTTAGTCAATGGGTCTGCAACATTCAGATCCGTATGTATCTTGCAAATCTCTATGTCTCCCTCCGCGACTTGATGCCATATGGAATTGAAGCGTCTCTTGATGTGTTTGGTTCTCTACTGAAATCTAGATTCCTTTGCCAAGGCAATTGCTCCAGTATTGTCACAAAAGATTTTCATTGGACCCGATGCACAAGGGATTACACCTAGATCGGATATGAACTCCTTCATTTGCTGCTTCCGAAGCAGCTATGTACTCCGCTTTGCTTGGAACTACACCAACTGACAGCTCCACCATTCAATATAAATTCGTATCCGGATTTCAACCTAGAGTCATTCGGATCAGTGCCAAAGCTTGCATCGACGTAACCATTTACGGCAAGATCTTTGTCACCTCCATAAACGAGAAACATATCCTTAGTCCTTTTAAGGTATTTCAGGATGTTCTTGACCACTGTCTAGTGCTCCACTCCTGGATTACTTTGGTACCTCCCTGCTACACATATAGCAAGGCACACATCAGGTACACCGCATTGCATACATGATATTCCCTATGGCTGAGGCATAGGGAATGACTTTCATTTCCTCTCTATCTTCTGCAGTGGTCAGGCATTAAGTCTGACTCAACTTCACACCTTGTAACACAGGCAAGAACCCTTTCTTTGATTGATCCATTTTGAACTTCTTCAAAACTTTATCAAGGTATGTGCTTTGTGAAAGTCCAATTAAGCGTCTTGATCTATCTCTATAGATCTTGATGCCCAATATGTAAGCAGCTTCACCGAGGTCTTTCATTGAAAAATTCTTATTCAAGTATCCTTTTATGCTATCCAGAAATTCTGTATTATTTCCAATCAACAATATGTCATCCACATATAATATTAGAAATGCTATAGAGCTCCCACTCACTTTCTTATAAATACAGGCTTCTCCAAAAGTCTGTATAAAACCATATGCTTTGATCACACTATCAAAGCGTATATTCCAACTCCGAGAGGCTTGCACTAGTCCATAAATGGATCGCTCGAGCTTGCACACTCTGTTAGCACCTTTTGGATCGACAAAACCTTCTGGTTGCATCAAATACAACTCTTCTTTAAGAAATCCATTAAGGAATGCAGTTTTGACATCCATTTGCCAAATTTCATAATCATAAAATGCGGCAATTCCAAACATGATTCAGACAGACTTAAGCATCGCTACGGGTGAGAAGGTCTCATCATAGTCAACTCCTTGAACTTGTCGAAAACTTTCCGCAACAAGTCGAGCTTTATAGATAGTAACATTACCGTCAGTGTTAGTCTTCTTCTTGAAGATCCATTTATTTTCTATGGCTTGCCGATCATCGGGAAAATCCACCAAAGTCCATACTTTGTTCTCATACATGGATCCCATCTCAGATTTCATGGCCTCAAGCCATTTCGTGGAATCTGGGCTCATCATCGCTTCCTCATAGTTCGTAGGTTCATCATGGTCTAGTAACATGACTTCCAGAACAGGATTACCATACCACTCTGGTGCGGACCGTGCTCTAGATGACCTACGAGGTTCAGTAGTAACTTGATCTAAAGTTTCATGATCATCATCATTAGCTTCCTCACTAATTGGTGTAGGAATCACTTGAACTAATTTCTGTGATGAACTACTTTCCAATTAGGGAGAAGGTACAATTACCTCATCAAGCTCTACTTTCCTCCCACTCACTTCTTTTGAGAGAAACTCCTTCTCTAGAAAGGATCCAGTCTTAGCAACGAATATCTTGCCTTTGGATCTGTAATAGAAGGTGTACCCAACAGTTTCCTTTGGGTGTCCTATGAAGACACACTTCTCCGATTTGGGTTCGAGCTTATCAGGTTGAAGCTTTTTCACATAAGCATCGCAGACCCAAACTTTAAGAAACGACAACTTGGGTTTCTTGCCAAACCACAGTTCATAAGGCGTCGTCTCAACGGATGTAGCGACCATACCTCAAACGGTCAAGTTTCTGTGCATCAGTGTCATCCCTGGATCGGTAATGCTGACACGCACAGTACTCGAGGAATTATAACAGAGTTTCAATCACACACTTATTACATCGAGTCCTCATAAATAGTATGATTAGACAAAATTATCATGGCTGAAGGCCAGCTAAACTAGATAACTGCAGAAGCTTTGAAGGTAAATGAGTCCATTAAGTCCAACGACATAGCTGAGTGCAAAACAATGACCTATCGCACCTTATTCGTCGTCTGAGTAGTCTGCAATATAAGACGTTGCAGCCGAAACGGGTCAGCACATAGAATATGCTGGCAGAGTTACACTATAAAGCAACAGAATGCAAGAATTATATCTACATGCAATATTTGGATGGTGGAGGCTGTAAGTTTCAGGGTTTTGCATAAAGCTGGTTTTTTTCCTACAACAAAGGAATAAATTTATATAACTACTCGCAAGTTGCCCATTATTTGAGAAGGTAACCGCAACTCAAATCCCAATTAAAGATATCATCATTAACCCAAATCAAATTAATTAAAGTAACATGATGAGATCACATCAATAGATTCAAGTACTAGACACTCAAGATGTCCATAACGGGGGAAATGGCTAACCATGATTAGTTTACAGACTCTGCAGAGGTTTGCGCACTTTTACCCACAAGACTCGACCGCATCCATGATCGGATGATCGAGACATAGCCTTTCTGAAGCATTAACTCTCTACTCTGGGTAGACAGTACCACGTACAACCCTACATCTGCTAGTCTACCTCTTCAAGAGCTCACGCAACTTACTCAACTATGCCAGAGCCCATAATGGCTTGTGGCTGCACACGGAAGTTTCTAGCATGAATAATCTTATGATCCCTTTGAGCATGGTTGGCAATCCATAGGATAATCACACGGGTACTCCAGCATTTCCAAAAATAGGCAACAATGGGTTCCCCAGGTGCCTCAACCATTCTACCCAGATGTATATTAAAGTTGCCACCTTAATGTTATCCATGATTAAATAACTCTCCAACTTCCATGTGTCAATCACGATCCAATCCCTGTCTACAAGCATGCCTAAGCAATAATAAGCATAACGTATATTCCCGGGGTGATCAAAAGGCATTATGTTCCTACCTCAAGCACTACAACCAAAACCACAATGTTCCCAATCCTACTCATGCAAATATTTGAGGGGCAAAACTAATGCATAGTAAAAACTGGGTATAAAAGAGTATGATCAAAGTGCAACTTGCCTTGCTAACGATCTGCAAACTCTAGATATTCGTAGTAACAAGCTTCACACTCCGCTTAATCAAGCGTAGACAAACAATAGCATACATAAGAAATCACTCAAATGAAACACGAGAAAAACAGAGAAAAGATCCAAATCGAACACGAGCAAGCAAATGGCTTAAACTAACAAGAGTCAGAAGCTAACAGCAATATTAACATGTGAATTAGATCTTAGCAGTAGGTACATGTGATTAGCTATGATTTGCAAAAAGATTCAACTCAAACGGAGCAACGAAACTCAAAATACGAACGAAACAAGATCATTTACTAATCTGAACTAAACTCAAATTTTACAGTACCAAAATCATGTTCAAGTTGATTAACTAGAAAGAACAGAATGATACGAAGATTTAGGCGCTGGTTTCATCTAATTCGGATAAACGAGTAAAACTTATGCTAGTTTAAAGATCAGGGGCTATTTCACGATAAAAATAATTGTGGATAGGTCCCTGGCCGAAAATAAACTAAAAAAGAAAATAAACTAAAGCGAAGGTTTGCTATCTGAACTTAACCTAGGAAAAGCGTTCATTAAAAGGAACGTACGGACGAATGTCCGTTAAATAAATAAACCAAATGAAAGACCAATCTAAAAACCGAACATGTTAAACTAAAAAACACGACAAAAATCCTAATAAACTGATCTAGGTTTTATACCTAAAACCTGCGGTCGGTGGCGAGGTCTGGCGTGTTGGCGGCGGCGGCAGGCGACCGCGCGACGGCGGCGTGGACGATGGGCGGCGGCGGTGGCGGCAACAGTGGTAGGCGGCGGCGCGGGCGACTAGCGGTGGCGTGCTGCGGCGAGAGGTGGCGGCGATGACTTGGGGGTCTAGGGGGTGCGGCGGCGCTATTTAAAGGAGGGGGGCTGCTTGGAGGAGGGGCAAAGGCGGCGGCGGTGGAGTCCGGCTCGGGGTGGGAGTCCGGCGGCGGCGCGACTCCTGCGCGGGGAAGGCGGCGGCGGCCCGGCTCGGCTGGGCCTTTGGCCCAGTCGGGCGACAAAACGTTTTTTATATAATCTCGCCCGGAAGAAAATTCCTAATAAAATATAAAAAAATCTAAAAATGCAAAAACAATTTTCGCCGTCTAAACAAAATATTTAGAACAAAGTGAACATTTTTCTGGCCTAAGAATGCAATTTTCAAAAATGCATATTTTTCTAATTCAAATAAAATAGCAAATAAAATACCAAGAAAATCATAATTTGATTTTTAGAATTCTTTCTCCAATATTTCTCTTAATTTGAAGAAGTCATTTTATCTTCTTTCATTTTTTAATATTGGAAATAACTGGAGAGAAAAATAATAAAATCAAATTGATCCTTCCTTCAAATTTGAAATAAATTCAAATATGATTTTTGTGAAACCTCCAACTCTCTCCTTGGGTCCTTGAGTTGCTTAAGATTTCTAGGATGTCAACCAAATGCAAGAATAAACATCATATGCATATGATGATCTATGTATAACATCCAAATTGAAAATTGGGATGTTACAACGGATTTCGATGGTGCCCTATTTAACTTGAATGTAGCAATCTCTAAAGCATAACCCCAAAACGATAGCGGTAAATCAGTAATAGACATCATAGATCGCACCATATCCAATAAAGTGCGGTTGCAACGTTCGGACACACCATTACGCCATGGTGTTCTAGGTGGCATGAGTTGCGAAACTATTCCACATTGTTTCAAATGAAGACCAAACTCGTAGCTCAAATATTCGCCTCCACGAATCAGATGGTAGAAACTTTATTTTCCTATCACGATGATTTTCCACTTCACTCTGAAATTCTTTGAAATTTTGAAATGTTTTAGACTTATGTTTCATTAAGTAGATATACCCATATCTGCTCAAATCTTTGAATGTCAGAAAATAACGATACCCGCCACAAGCCCCAATACTCATTGGACTACATACATTGGTATGTATTATTTCCAATAAGTCAGTAGCTCGTTGCATTGTTTCGGAGAACAGAGTTGTAGTCATGTTGCCCATGAGTCATGGTTCGCAAGCACCGAGTGATTCATAATCAAGTGATTCCAAAAGCCCATCAGCATGGAGTTTCTTCATGCGCTTTACACCAATATGACCTAAACGGCAGTGCCACAAATAAGTTGCACTATCATTATCAACTTTGCATCTTTTGGCTTCAATATTGTGAACATGTGTATCACCACAATCGAGATTCAACAAAAATAGACCACTTAATAAGGGTGCATGACCATAAAAGATATTACTCATATAAATAGAACAACCATTATTCCCTTGATTTAAATGAATAGCTGTCTCGCATCAAAGAAGATCCAGATATAATGTTCATGCTCAACGCTGGCACCAAATAACAATTACTCATGTCTAAAACGAATCCCGAAGGTAGATGTAGAGGTACCGTGCTGACGACGATCACATCGACCTTGGAACCATTTCCGACATGCATCGTCACCTCGTCCTTAGCCAATCTTCATTTAATCCGTAGCCCCTGTTTTGAGTTGCAAATATGAGCAACAGAACCAATATCAAATACCCAGGCGCTACTACGAGCATTAGTAAGGTACACATCAATAACATGTATATCAAATATACCTTTCACTTTGCCATCCTTCTTATCCGCCAAATACTTGGGGCAGTTCCGCTTCCAGTGACCAGTCCCTTTGCAGTAGAAGCACTCAGTTTCAGGCTTAGGTCCAAACTTGGGCTTCTTCCCAGGAGTAGCAACTTGCTTGCTATTCTTCTTGAAGTTCCCCTTCTTCCCTTTGCCCTTTTTATTGAAACTAGTGGTCTTGTTAACCATCAACACTTGATGCTCCTTCTTCATTTCTACCTTCCCAGCCTTTAGCATTGCGAAGAGCTCAGGAATCATTTTCGTCATCCCTTGCATATTATAGTTCATCACGAAGCCTTTATAGCTTGGTGGCAGTGATTGAAGAACTCTATCAATGACACTATCATAAGGAAGATTAACTCCCAGCTGAGTCAAGTGGTTATGGTACCCAGACATTCTGAGTATGTGTTCACTGACAGAACTATTCTCCTCCATTTTGCAGCAATAGAACTTGTTGGAGACTTCATATCTCTCAACTCAGGCATTTGCTTGAAATATTAACTTCAACTCTTAGAACATCTCATATGCTCCATGACATTCAAAACGTCTTTGAAGTCCTGATTCTAAGCCATAAAGCATGGAACACTGAACTATCGGGTAGTCATCAGGTTTGCTCTGCTAGACGTTCATAACATCCGCAGTTTCTCCTGCAGCAGGCCTTGCACCTAGCGGTGCTTCCAAGATGTAATTCTTCTGTGCAACAATGAGGATAATCCTCAAGTTACGGACCTAGTCCGTGTAATTGCTACCATCATCTTTCAACTTAGCTTTCTCTAGGAACGCATTAAAATTCAAGGGAACGGTAGCATGGGCCATTGATCTACAACAATATAGACATGCAAAAACTATTAGGACTAAGTTCATGATAATTTAAAGTTCAATTAATCATATTACTTAATAACTCCCACTTAGATATACATCCATCTAGTCATCTAAATGATCACGTGATCCATATCAACTAAACCATGTCCAATCATCACGTGAGATGGAGTAGTTTTCAAATGGTGAACATCACTATGTTGATCATATCTACTATATGATTCGCGTTCGACCTTTCGGTCTTAGTGTTCCGAGGCCATCTGCATATGCTAGGCTCGTCAAGTTTAACCCGAGTATTTTGCATGTGCAAAACTGGCATGCACCCGTTGTATGTGAACGTAGAGCTTATCACACCCGATCATCACGTGGTGTCTCGGCATGATGAACTGTAGCAATGGTGCATACGCAGGGAGAACACTTATACCTTGAAATTTAGTAAGGGATCATCTTATAATGCTACCATCATACTAAGCAAAATAAGATGCATAAAAGATAAACATCACATACAATTAAAATATGTGACATGATATGGCCATCATCAACTTGTGCTCATGATCTCCATTACCAAAGCATTGTCATGATCTCCATCGTCACTGGCTTGACACCTTGATCTCCATTATGGCACCCCGGCTCAGAGCAACTTGTTTACCATGCATTGCCAGCCCAGAGACCTTGTCTTCTAGCAACACACAACAACTTGGTACAGAAAACAACCGCTTTATTGATGCTAGCGGATCAGAGTTTATATTACAACAGTTGGCGAGGCCAAGCGGCACACACGGTGTAGCGGAACAATATGTACATTATTTAGTGAACATAAAGGGGCCTCGATCATGGCAACTACGCGGCAGCGGAACAACATCATAGCGGAACTCCGTAGCACAGGGACACCGATGTGGACACGATCTAGACTCGGACAGCACTCCTTTCCAACGGGACTTTCCTGAAATCTGGCATGACATACCAGGTCAGTACATTGAATGTACTTGCAAGCTCACAACAAGCATAAACATAATGACAAACAATATCATGACAATTAACCAATTTATAACAATGCAACAATATATCCAACATGATGTGACCATGCTCTTGTGATAACCGTCCCTCGGACTGGCTTACCAAATGTGATCGTTCCTGGATCACAAACGTGCCAACCTAGAGACATCTCGTGATCCTTCCGGCGATCACAACCATGACCAATAATTGGCCTCAGACCATGATTCTTATGACGATCACAACCACGACCAATATTTGGCCCGTGATCCTTATGGCGATCACAACCATGGCCAATAATTGGCCCGTGATCCTTACGACGATCACAACCACGACCAACATCTGGTCCAAATCAACACGATGGCCTTCCCGCCACCAACACAATGTAAACCTCATACTTAGTGTGCAAGATTTATTAAATGTTGACCCATGGTGTGACCAACTTTCGAGCGTGTCCTTAACCGTGGACTCGGCTATCCATAGATTAATACACTCTACAGAGGTAGCGCACTGGACCCACACTGCGAAACCCATGGCCTCGCACTCCCATTCGGGTGGAACAACGACATTCCGACGAAACCCCTCCATTGCCATGACACTCTCCTGGCCACTCCGACTCACTCCCCATCGGGCTAGTCCTGGGTGGCCCCGTGTCTACCAAAGACACAACGACCACCGTCGTGGCCAAACGATCCCACACGGGGACCCGGTACCAAAAACTCAACAACGTGCACACAAGGTTATGCCTGCTTACCAGGCCAGGGTATAGCATGCCCATAACCTTCCCTAGTTGAAGGCACCGACCAGAGGCATGACAATGAAACGAATAAAGACTGTCCATACTGGCAAATGTGGTTGCACTGGGAAAGACTCGATTCAGCGGCACCATGACCCGGTCAACAACATATTCAAGTTGAGTTATTATCAGGTTCAACTTAAAGTGAAAATAACCGGCATCATAATTCCATGACATGCATCACCAACATATACATCACATATCAACGGAAATAACTCAGTCAACTATGCTCACACTGAGCATCAACAACTCATGATGCTTCTCTTATTAAGATCAAGTCTCACTTCAACCAGAACCTTTTCTAGCAAATTTATCATTTTTACTCATGCAAGAAAATAATTCCACTAATTATTCATATCCATAGCCATATTATTCTTTCATCACCCAAAAATTAAATCCTTGCTAGTTTACCAACTAAGTTCACTTCAAACTTTCTGTAAATCAAGCATATTCACTTTAACAAGCATCTAACAGAATATAATTAACATATTAATAATTTAAATGCATGGATAATCATTTGTTCAAGTAGAAAATCACAAATATTGTAGTGGCACTATGAAAATGTTGATGTGGCTTGCCTTAGTGTAGATGAGGTTCACAAACCTCCTGGTGATCCTCAAGACAAGACTGACCTTCTAAAATATTTAAAAACACAAAAAGGAATCATCAAGAAACCTTCTGAAATTTACCAGTAAATCTAGACAGGAGGGAAAATCCCATCTTTGGTGAGCTGCTAGATTTTTGGACAAAGAACACAATGCAAAAAGAATCAAATCATTTGGATGTGTGGTTAAAAAAGTTTTGGCCATTTGAAGTTCTCTGGATTTAAATGAAATTTGAATTAAAAAATAAATAGACTGGGGGGGTGATGTCGAAGGCATAAAAGCCCAGCGCGCCACCACTCGTACCACTTCGCGCGCATACAGAGTGGCTAACTAGCGGGCCCCACTAGTCAGGTGAGGTGGAGTGGGAGGGGGAAACAGGGAGCAGCAAGGCTTCACCGGAGCGCACGCCGGCAGCGAGGGCTCTCGGGCCAAAACGAGAGGGAGGGATCAAGAGAGGAGACGGAGGCGCCCCTGCCCGTACCCTTAGAGTGGCTAGGGGTGGTCGGACGGCATCGGAATCGGCCTCTCCAACGGAGGCAAAGAGCAGCGGTCGCCGGAGATGAAGACAACGACGACTAGGGCGACTCCAGGGGCTCCAACAACCGAGCGGAATGGCACCACCGGAGAGTGGCGCAGGCCCTGGAAGGGTTGCCCTGTCCTGGGAGGGGCTGGAGCTGCGGGAACGACCCGAGGGGATCGCCGGCGAGCTCAAGCTCGGGGACGGCAGCCCGCGGCCTGCCCGGCCGGGCTACGGCTTTCTACGTGCTTGTGGAGTGTGTGGGAGTGGATGAGGGTGCTCGAGGAGGCTGGGGTGGTCGTATTTATAGGCGAGCGGCGAGGGGGTTCGGGCTCCACCGTTGGACACCTGGTCGCGGCGCCCGGTGACGAACAATGTCAATGAAAGAGGGGGAAGAAGACGTAGCTCATGCAGGGACTGTTCACGGACGGGGACGAGCACAGGGGCGAGAGGAAGACGACGAGCACAGTGCACCGCGCACTTTGGCGTTGGCCAGACCGTGCCCGTGCCCGCTGCGGCGAGTCCGACATCGGCGAGTGCCAGGGCGGAGTTAAGTGAGTAGAGGCGGTGATGGTGGCGCGGTTTGGCATGCTCGGGCAGGCGGGGCAGCGAGCATGCGCGCAATAGAGCGCTCGGTGGCACTCAAAGCGCGTGTTTTGCATGCTAGCACGCCTGGATGAATGTGGTCACCGCGTGAACTATGACCTCAGGCTGACCTAAGCCCAAACTTCATGTCTGGCGTGTAGTCCGTGGTAGTTTTGAGTGTTACCATGCTTGGGTTTGGGTTCAGGTGCAGTGGAAATGGTTTTACACTCCAGCTAAGTTTCTGGACAGTAACTTTGAGAGTTTACTATGGTCAAATCACTGGGAGTTGAGGGCTGAGCTTTGGAGGCTAGCCAACATTTACTAAGGTGAAGATGCACAAGAAAAACCAGCTACAATGGATCAAGTAAAATGGTAGTTGCTGTAGAAACTACCATTTCTGTCTAGAAATGAAAATATTTTCTGTAGCCAAATATTCCAAAAAGTGATGAAATATTTTTGCTCAGAAAGGTGCCCTAGGGTTCCAAGATTAATTGGGATTTTTCTCAGAATTTTATGGGCAAGAAGAATTGGGGTTGCTTTGGAGCACATTGAGCTAGCTAGGGTTTAGGAGGGAAAATGAATATTTTTCATTAAAGAAAAATATTCCAAATGATATCATGAGGTGAACCAGAGATGGAGTGATGGTTTGAGAGGGAGATGAAGCACTTGGGTGAAAGTCAAGGGGTACCCAAGTGGTTAAGTCCAAATGAAAGGATTCAAAAACTCCAAACTCAAATTCAAACCAATTGAAAATCCGGCAAAGAAGAGGTGGCAAAAAGCAGGCTGTCACATACCTCCCCCACTTAGAATGAATCTCGTCCTCGAGATTTAGTTGCTTGGGAAAACCATTCTGGACAATGTGCCCTTAGAAATTCTTCCGATTCCCATGTTGATTCTAACTCTGTGTGATGCTTCAATTGGACTTTGTAAAACTTCCTTGCCTTACTACGAGTGACTCTTTCCATCTGATCCAAGATTCTAACTGGCCTCACTTCGTAGGTTAAATCCTTGGCTATCTCTATTTCTGTCAGATCAGTCTTTTTCTCAGGCGGTGATATGCATCGCCGTAACTGTGAAACATGAAACACGTTGTGCACGCCCGACATTTCAGGGGGTAGCTCCAACTGATATGCAATAGTACCTACTCGTGTCATTACGAGAAATGGACCAATAAATCTGGGTGCCAATTTCCCACGAGTCTGAAATCTCTTGACTCCTTTCATAGGCGTGACTCGAAGGTATACATGTTCTCCGGGTTCAAGACTGATCTGTCGGTGCTTTGCATCATAATAACTCTTCTGTCGAGATTTGGCCAACTGCAATCTATCTCTGATTTCCTTGACTTGCTTCTCGGCTTCCAGCATGAGACCCGTTTCGAAAATATGGCTATCTCCAGTTTGGGACCAATTTAAAGGAGTGCGACACTTACGGCCATACAAAGCCTCATACGGTGACATCTTTAAACTGGTCTAGAAGCCATTTTTATAAGAGAAGTCAGCATAGGGAAAATAGTCTTCCCATTTCGGTCCTTGGGCCAAAGCATAGGCTCACAGCATATCTTCGAGTATTTGGTTTACCCGCTCTGTCTGTCCATCAGTCTAAGGATGATAAGTGGTACTGTATTTCAATGCTGTCCCCAAGGCTTGATGGAGATGGGACCAAAAAGCAAAGGTAAAAAGTGAACCTCGGTCAGAAGTGATGGTTCGGGGGACTCCATGCAGACTGACTATTTTGGATACATACAGTTATGCAAGCTCATCTGCTCGATATGTGGTTCTGATCGGGATAAAGTGGGCTACCTTGGTTAATGTATCCACTATGACCAATATTGCATTATTGCCCCGTCGAGTCTTAGGTAGTCCTGTGATGAAATCCATACAGACATCATCCCATTTCCATTGTGACACTGGCAGCGGTTGGAGAAGTCTGGCTGGCTTCTGATGCTTTTCCTTCACTTTGTTGCATATGTCGCAACAGGCCACGAAATAGGCAATGTCTTTCTTCATCCCATCCCACCAGAATATTTTTCGAAGGTCTTCATACATTTTCGTACCTCAAGGGTGAATTGAATACGAGGATTCGTGTGCTTCTAACAGGATCTTCTACTTTAAATCCGCTTGATTGGGCACACAAATCCTTCCCCGGAATCGGAGGGTACCGAACTGATCCTTCAAGAAATTGGAAGCCTGACTTGCTACAATATGCTTGGCACGTTTCTGCAGATCGCTGTCATCCGACTAGGCCTTGTGGATCTCTTCCTCAAGTGTGGGGGTAACTTCCAAAATATTAGCAAGGCCATCATCTACTATGACCAGGTTGAGCTGAGCAATCTCTTCTTGGAGTTCAGGAGGCAAGGATTCCAATATGACATTTAGGCTGACGGGCTTTCGACTAAGCGCATCAGCAACCACGTTAGCCTTACCCAGGTGGTAATTTATTCCAAGGTCATAATCCTTGACTAACTCAAGCCATCTTCGTTTACGGAGATTTAAATCTGGCTGGGTAAATATATACTTGAGACTTTTGTGATTTGTAAAAATTTGGCACCTCTCCCCGATGAGATAGTGTCTCCAAATTTTTAAAGCATGAACCACCACGGCCAACTCCAAATCATGAGTAGGATAATTTCCCTCGTGGGGTCGACGATGTCGTGAGGCATAAGCTACTACCTTGCCATCTTGCATAAGTACGCATCCAAGTCCTTGCCTGGAAGCGTCGCAATACACATTAAAACTATGGTAGATATCTGGAAGAGTCAATACCGGTGCAGTTGTCAGTCGTTTCTTTAACTCATTGAAAATTTTCTCACAGTCCTGAGTCCATTCAAACTTCTTATCCTTTTTGAGCAGCTCTGTCATGGGTTTAGCAATCTTGGAGAACCCTTCAATGAAGTAACGGTAATATCTGGCTAATCCAACAAAACTCCGGATCTGAGATACGGTTGTGGGTGGCAACCAATCGAGTACATCCTTTACTTTGCTCGGGTCCACGGCTATACCTTCAGCGGATCGCACATGTCCAAGAAATCCAACTTGCTTGAGCCAAAACTCACATTTACTAAATTTGGCATATAACTGATGTTCACGGAGTTGTTGTAACACTGCTCGGAGGTGTTCTTTATGCTCTTCTTCACTTCTTGAGTAAATAAGTATATCATCGATGAAGACTACCACGAACTTATCGAGGAAGTCCATGAATACTTTGTTCATCATATGCATGAAGAAGGCAGGGGCGTTGGTGAGACCAAAAGACATAACTGTATATTCATAAAGACCGTATCGAGTGGTGAATGCGGTCTTAGGAATATACTAATTTTTAATCTTGAGCTGATGGTATCTAGTCCGTAAATCAATTTTGGAGAATACCTTGGCCACACTAAGCTGATCAAACAGGTCATCAATTCTTGGCAGTGGATATTTGTTTTTGATTGTGACGTCATTCAGCTGACGGTAATCCACACACATGCAGAGGCTGCCATCCTTTTTGTCCACGAAGATAGCAGGTGATCTCCATGGTGAAGAGCTGGGACGGATATATCCTTTCTGGAGCATTTCGTCAAGCTGTTTCTTTAGCTCCACTAATTCTGATGAAGGCATTCGGTAATACTTCTTGTGTATTGGTGTGGTCCCGGGCACAAGATCTATTGCAAACTCAAGATCTCGATCAGGTGGCATGCCTGGCAGTTTTTCTGGAAATACATCAGGAAACTCACTGACCATAGGAATTAATTCCAATTCAGCCACTACAGTGAAGACCATTTCTTCCATGGGTATACTTCTGCGAGCATAGAATTTTCACTACAAAAAAAAGACACATCCGTGACATTTTGGGCCGAACAATTTTTTTCTGTCATACATATGACACTTCTATGACGATAATTGTGACAAAACCCGGTATCATCATAGATGTGGTGGGCTCCTATTTCTATGACAAAAAATCATGACAAAAAATGCGCTTTTCATCCTGGGCGGGCCGGAGACGCAGTTGCATGACATTCTTTGGGCCGTCCATGATGGAA
>NC_057813.1:105496002-105496762 GCF_018294505.1 Triticum aestivum
AGGGCTGGATGAACAGTAGACGATGGAGGGGTGCCCGTGGAGGGGTGGTTGAACAGTAGCCGGTGGAGTAGCGCGCGGTGGAGGCTGGATGAACAGGAGCCCGTGGAGGCTGGAGGAGGTCGACGGTAGCCCGTGGAGGCTGGAGGAGGTCAACGGTGGAGATGAACAGTATCCCGTGGAGTCTCGTTTTGCGGTACGCCACACCCCTCCCGATCAACAGGACCCCCGTTTCGACCGTAGGAGGTCTGTTTCGTACGTTTTGCGGTACACCACGCCCCTCCCGATCAACAGGACCCCCGTTTCGACCGTAGGAGGTCCGTTTCCTCCGTTTTGCGGTACGCCACACCCCTCCCGATCAACATGACCCTGTTTTGACCGTAGGAGGTCTGTTTCCTCCGTTTTGCGGTTTGCGCGACTAGGCGTTCGAGACCCCGCCCGTATGTACACATACGTGACCGTATTTTCTTTCTTGCACCCTGGCCGCTGTACGTACATGTACATGCTACGTGTGCGCCTCTACTACGACATGTGCGCGCCTCTACCACGACACGTGTGCGCCTCTACGTCGACCAGTATGTACGTACACGTTCGCGACCAGGATGACAACGCTACGTACGCTTCGACCAGGTGGGTCCCGACTGTCAGGCACTTCCTTGCCTGCGAAGATGTAGCTGGTGGGTCCCAGCAGTCAGGGGGGCGAATCGTTTTTTTGCCCGGCCGCACTTCCTTGCGTGCGAAGGTGTAGCTGCTGGGTCCCAGT
>NC_057813.1:105496928-105508195 GCF_018294505.1 Triticum aestivum
GTGTAGCTGCTGGGTCCCAGCAGTCAGGGGGGCGAATCGTTTTTTTTTGCCCGGACGCACTTCCTTGCGTGCAAAGTTGTAGCTGGTGGGTCCCAACAGTCGGGGGGCGAATCGTTTTTTTCGGACGCACTTCCTTGTGTGCGAAGATGTAGTTGGTGGGTCCTAGCAGTCAGGGGGGCGAATCGTTTTTTTTCGGACGCACTTCCTTGCATGCGAAGATGTAGCTCGTGGTTCCCAGCAGTCAGGTGGCGAATCATTTTTTTTGCGAAATATGGTGGCCCGTCCGGTGGGTCCCCACTGTCAGGTGGAGGAATAATTATTTTGCGCGTAATAAGGAGGCACTTCCTTGCGGCTGCCGTGGACCCAGCTGTCAGCCTCTCCACGTACAGTCCACGTCTGATGGAAGTCGTTCCTTGACCACGTTGACCACACCGCGCCGAGAGCACCACGGCGGTGGACGATGGCTAGGCCTAGGAAGGGGACGACACGGAGCCAGGGAAGACGCGACAGTGGATGCACACACAGAGAGGAGTACGAGGGTTCACTAGTTCGGCTGCGCTGCCATCGCTGCAGAATAACAGGGGGTGTGGGTCAGTGGGTGAGTGGAGGGATGGCCTGGCCAGCGGTGGGAGTAGTAGGGGGCGTTGAGGCCTCCACGGCAGCACAGTCGGCCACGGGAGGCAGGAGTAGGAGGCACGACCGGCGCTGCTTTGGGCGGCTGGAGCAAGAAGACTAGAGGTTGAAGAAGCACGACGGCTGTTGGATGGACATCGTACGGTCACTACAGCTAGAATCGTTTATATTGACTAAGTTGACAAAGCCCTTGGTACGTCAACTTAGTAGGCCCACAGGTCAGCTTCAGAAACGGTGCGCCCCAGATGTAAGGGGGATGAATCATTTTTTTGGGCGGGTGAAGCTAGAATATCCGAGATTGAAGAAGAAGCACGACATCAGTTGGATGGACATCCAACGGCCACTGCTACTAGAACCGTGTGTTGACTATAAGCTGACAAAGCCTTGCATACCCGTCAACTCTGTTTTTTTAGGGGACGCGTCAACTTAGTAAGGCCAGAAGTGTGTGGCAGAGAACTTATAGCCCATTTGAGATTTGTAAGAATGTGTAGCCCATTTTTGAATTCTAATGGAATTTACTACATCCCATTTACATTTTGTTAAAAGTACAACCCATTTCAACCAACCGTTCAAAACAGAATTCAATAAAATTTCCCATATTTTGATGGGATCCAAATATTTTTATCCCGAAATTTTAGTCAGATTAAATACAATTTCAATATAAATTTATATTTCGTAAAAATCCAACAAAACATTCCGCTCGCAACAATTAATGAAATTAAAATTTTCAATATTCCAAAAATAATATTTTATAAAGTAATCACTGTTTGGTGCATTTTTTTATTGTTACGACCCAGTTTTTATAATTACATCCCATTTATTATTTCTTAAAGCCCATTTTCTTGTTAAGCCTAATGCATCCCTCCTAGGAAAGATGTGCAGCCCAGCGGGGCGGAGAATAACAACTTGACCTTGCCTGGGTATTCCTAAAAAAAGTATAGCTGGGCTAGCCATTTTCAGCTTGAAAAAAATTAATATCTGGGCTGGATATCTGGCCTGGGCTAGACGGGCCACAGCCTGCCCAGTTAATACCTGCAGCGATGTTTTCGTTGTTGTTCAGAGGAGAAAAATTAATATCTGGGGTAAACATCGAAAAACTCTGCAGTGCTCACACCTCAAAAACACAAATACTGCTCGAGCTGCTTGGTCCCAGCTGTCGGCCGCTTCTTGTGCAATTCTCTCGTTTATTGACTACTCCCTCCTTTCCGGTTTATACTGTTCAATTCAAAAATCTCACCAATCAAGGTAGATGGCGAGTGGTGGAATACTTTTTCTAGTTTTGCAAAAGCACCTAATTAATGCTCTTGTTATCCTCAAAAAATTATGTTTATCAATGCATTAGTTGAAATGCATGCATGCATTGGTCAATTTTCTCTTAATACTTGCATGCAATGATTTAATGCACCTTGGAATCTAAACATGTGATGGAACCAAATTGAGCCTTATAAAATGTAAAAACTAAAATTTTGAGATAAGCCCTATAAACCGGAAAGGAGGGAGTACATAGGTAGACAATGGTGTGGGACTGTGATGTCAGGAAACCAGGAGGAAGCAAAATAAATTATAGTTATATATATATATATATATATATATATATATAATAAGGAGGCACTTGCGTACGTGAGGCTATGGACCTGGTGGGTCCCCATTGTCATCCTATCCAAGTAAAGTGATCTCCTCGCCCGCGCGCGCTTTCCACCCGAAACAGTTAGCGCCGGCCGCCCCGCTTCCCGGTGCAGGCGATTGCTCTGCCTTCAAACGACACAAGTGCCGTCCGTCCGTCCATCTGCCGCACACATTAACGATACGCGGTTGCCGAGGCAAATACTCCAGCGTCACACGTCCGTCCCTCCGCCCGCCCACCATTGCTATATAAACTGCTGCGCCGGCCATAGCCGCAGTCATCCACATCCGTTGCCTTTCTCCTGTCCAGACCACTACTTCCCACCATGGCTTCCTCGCGCTCCAGCGCTCTTCGGGATGGGCAGACGACGGACCACAAGGAGATAGCAGCCATTGCTGCCGACCGGCTGGCCGGCAGGCAGCCGGAGGACGACGACGTTCCAATGGAGAACATGGTAGTCGACGATCCGGCGCCAACCCCCTCCTCCGCGCCATCCTCGCCGGTGCATTGCACCATGACCATCAGCGAGGCCCGTGCCCAATATATGGACAGGGTGAGGCAAATGCGTGAGGAGCACTTCCGAGAGGTGCAGGCCGACGCCGCCTACAACCACCATCTCCTCCAGGAGCACCTACAGGCAGAGGAGCAGAACACCGCGGAGCGGGCGGAGCAGGAGGCGCTGCTCGACTCGTACCGCTCCGCCCGCAAGGGCCACCTCGAGCGCTGGCGGTACCGCATGCGGGTGGCGGAGGCTATGGGTGCCTACAAAGAGGCTAGCAAAGAGGGCCATGAAGCGGGTGAGGCGCTGTTTGGCAAGACCGAGGACGAGGCAGAGGACAATGCCGGCTCCAACGAGTCCCCGCTCCGCTAGCGTCAACGACGCCCCGCGGCGCCAACAACGAGGCATAGGACACCGCCGGCTTCGCCGAGGCCCCGCGACGCCAACAACGAGGCAAAGGACACCGCCAGCTCCGCCAAGGCCCCGCCCCGCCAACAACGAGGCAGAGGACATCGCCGACTCAGCCGAGGTCCCACCGTGCCGGCAACGTGGGGGAGGATTTCCACCGCTCCGCTGAGGCGCCGCCCACCGGCAACAAGACAGAGGCATCGCCGGCTCCGCCGAGGCCCCGCCCCGCTGCCAACGAGGTCACGCCACACAGAAAACAAGGAAGAGTAGAACACGGTAGGTCGCCGCCGCTTATGTCCAAGTAAGGCCACCCTGCTGCTACCCTCCGGTTGAAGCCAAGCTAGGCGGCTTGACCATTGACGGCCGGTTAGCTTCTTGGCGGCGACGTGGAGTCAGAGAGCTGCGCTGGAGAAGAACGCTACTTCTACTTAACTGCTGGTGTAGTTGGCTGACTGACACGTGGGCCCAACGGCCACATGTCAGTTACGCAACTGCGCCTGCAGTTAAGTCACTGAAGCATCTGTTCGGCTCAGCGGGACACACGTGGGTAGCTTTGTTTAATTAATTATACCTCCAGCGCACCCCTTTTTAGTTTTTTTCGAAAAGGAGGATGACCCCCGGCCTCTGCATCTGGGAGATGCATGCGGCCACAAACACCCCTTTTTAGTTGAAGAATATATGAAATGTAATGAAATCCGGCATGTTTATATGTAATCCGACCGTGTATGAATGAATTTATTTCGATTAGTTCGAATTCCTGTATCACTGGCATTGGATGAACATGCAAAACAATACGTACTAGCATTATTCCCAGGGTGATCACCACGTTTGCAGCAGTTTCACATGTACTCCTTCCGGTCCGTTCTAGTCTACATACAAGTTTTGTCTGCAGTCAAAGTATCTCTACTTTGACCAATCTTATACAAAAAAGTATGCACTTTCACAATGTGCGAAGTAAAAAGGAACAGAAGGAGTACAAAGAGTTTGAGCTGCTTTTTAGCGTTTCTGTACATTGCAATCAAACACACAGGCCTGACAATTCATAGAGAACATTCAAAACAATCGATGATTATGCATCTCAGCGACTCACATGTCAGAGGCAATATTTACTTCACAACTAAAGAACAAAGAAAAATTGATCTCCGCTGCTGACAGCAAAGGGCGTCCCATTCGAAAATATCAAACGCATATCTTGCTAAAATCAATGAGCAAAATTTGACAAGGTTGTCTCATTCCAAAATATCAAATTCCTACGATTGTGGAATGGGCAGGGTTTGCCATCAGTTCGGATATTGACATGGCAACTCGTGCTAAATAAACCAGCTGTTCTTTTTGTGCAGTTCCTCCAAAATCAACCAAATTCGCGCGTAGCTTGTATGATTTTGCCCTTATATGTTGCAACGCCTTGAACTTATGGGCACCTCCTTTCTTGTGGTGGAAGTGAATGATTCGATGTATTCATGAACATTTTGTGTAGTTCCCGTTGAAATCAAGCTGAGCACCCCTGTTTGCACAAATACAAAAAAGTGATTAGTATAAAGCAAACTGTACTATGAATTGACAGTTTCAACAGGCACATACATGCTCCATGTAGAGCACACTTTTAGAAAAATGGAACTCACCAGAAAGAATCCTAGAACAACATTGTACTCGCGCATCACAGCAAAAAAATGGAGATTCGTCAGTCCTTATGAGCTGAAGTTAGTTTGGTCTTGTGGGGAGTAATGTAACCATCCTTCAACTGCTCCTTCTGATGAGAAGATAGACAGTGCTTCTTCGTCCTAGCATAATCGGAACTAGTCACTTCACGTACTCCATATTCTTCTTCAGAGGAAGATGATCCTGTTGTGCAAAGACAAGAGGAGTACTAAATGCTAGCATCCATGTTTGCTCAAAAAAAAGGAAAGGAAATATTTAAAACATCACAGATGAAGCACTTCCCAAGGACAATACCACTTTTTCATGACAGTATCTAAACAGTAGCACAACACCAATAGAGATGACAAAGCTCAATCATATGGATGAAATCAGTGGGCGAGTACCAACCTTTGTCAGGAGGCTGATTGTGTAGAGCATACAGATGAAGCACTTCTCGGGAACCATCTGTTGCTATCTACGGGGGTGGGCATGCTTACTATATACTTCTCGATTAGTTTAATGTTTCCAACATCTTCTTGTGCAGTTCCACTAAAATATATGGTATCTTCAAAGAAGATCCCTGTTTGCACAAGTAGAGATAATTACATATGGCATCAAATCAGTGGAAAAACAATTGCTCGTTCCAACCATAGCAATAAATTAAGATGCAAAACTATATCATTACTTGTGTCATCACAGCTCTATTGCTTCATTACAGCACCGGGAGTTGATTTTTGTTTTTCTTTCGCTTGTTCTTCCCCGTCATCACTTGGTTCAATAACAGACAAGCTTCGCCTTCAATGTAAGATTTGGCATGTCAATTAGGGAGCACAAGTATAGTACTAAACTTAATTTTCTGATGGAAGTGGCAAAATATAGGCCAGCAGTTTTGAAATATCCTTATCTTACCTCAATGGGATATTACGGTGCACATACAGATTGGAAGTCTTGTCTCCATTTGTGCAGTTCACTAAAATCAAGCAACATTATCGTACAAGTAGCACAACATATGAAAGCACACTTCAGAATCATGTGAAAGAAGGCTAGTACTGACCTCTCATGATGCGGAATTCAAACAACTCACAAGAAGAAGATCTGAACCAAATTCACCTTAACGGATAGGAAGTAAGATCTCCTCTTGTGCAGTTCCACTAAGATCAAGCAATCAAGCAACGTTGTCGGTGACATTTTGGTTGAACTGCACAAAACACTCTTAAAACAAAAGTGTTTTGTGCAGTGCAACAAAAGGTCACAATGGCAACGAGGTGAAGTAGATAACCCTGTTTACATAGAGGTGCAAAGGAAACAATTAGTGGTCAATAACGGTGGATGACACAGAAGCCAAGAAAAAGAAGCATCTGCCTTATCGAAATGGGAAAGAAATCAAGACAGTAGCATTTCTCAAACGGTGGCATTGATTAATATTAACATAGAGATTATATTAGCAATAAAATTCGTTAAACATGTAATTTGCTTTTAACTGTGGCATTGCATCAATTTTCTAGCGGCATTATTAGAGGGTGTTTGTTTACAGGGACATTTTGGTGTAGGGACTAAAAAAACTCCGTGTCAGTCACATCTAAACCAAACAGGAGGGACTTTTTGGGACTAAAAGTGGGCATTTGGGACTAAAGAAAGAAGACCCCGAGGGAGTCTTTTTGGGACTTTTTCCAACAGTTGCCCCCGCCACGCATCGCACCTTGTTTCTATTAGTTCATTACTAGGGGTAACATGGTCTTTTATCATGTCATTTAATAACCTCTAGTCCATGTTTAGTCCCTGGAACCAAGCAGGTAGGGACTAGGAAGTTTTTAACTAAACAGGGCCATAGATTAACAACAACTAATGAGTTGCACGGGACAGTGGACGCACCAGCACCATGTGCATATACCGATGTACTGTGGTCATGCACAGTCTGTTGCAACAAAGAACAAATAACCAAGGAGAATATTTGTGTTGGTCCCAGTTTTGTTATCTTTAGACACCTTTCCCTATGTGAGCGCAGCAAATCTAGTCCTGCTCAAACTCTACAACCTTGTCCCTTCCTTTCCTTTTTGAACTAGTACTTTCGCCCCTTCCTTTCCTCTTTGAACCACGTCCTAGATTTATGCGATACAACTTTCCCCACTACTTTCCCCCATTCCTTTCCTCTTTGAACCATGTCCTAGATTCATGCTATACAACTTTCCCCCTTCATTTCCTCTTTGAACCACGTCCTAGATTCATGCTATATACAACTTTTCCCACTACTTTCCCCCACTCCTTTCCTATTTGAACCACGTCCTAGATTCATGGTATACATGCAGCTAGAGCAATGCATGTGTAGTAAGTAAAATATAACTTAAGGTTCTTGGGGCGTGGTTCGGTGGGCGACGGGACAGCGGCGAAGAAGAAGGGTCGGAGGCCCTCCCCTGCCGCCGCTGGGTGGAAAGTGAACAGCTGTGCCGGTAGTGGATTCCCTCCCTTGCCAACGGCGACAGCGTTAAGCCTCCTTCCCTTCCCGGCGGACGGATCCTGCCGGCTCTTTGAGCAGCAGTGAGGGGAGAGAGAGGTCAACGAAGTCTTGTTTAGATCTGGAGAGGGCGAGAGAGTGTGAAGAGAGCAACTACAAGCACTGAGGATCCAGCAGGAGAGGGCGAGAGAGTGTGAAGAGAGCAACTACAAGCACTGAGGCTCCAGCATGTATATATATATATATATATATACTGGAGAGAGAGTGTGAAGCGTGCAAACCCTAGAAAACATTTTGACCAGTCAAAAAATCCTCCTGGCAAAAATTATGCTCAAGTGTAGTTATCAAACTCGAGACCTCAAGTTTGATGAGCGAACAAGCTAACCAGCTACACAACCCTCCTGTTATGTTCAATGAGAGGAAAATAACCTTTTATACATTCCTGCATTCGTGTGACAGGCATGCCGTGTTTTGTGTGTGTGTGTGTGTGTGTGTGTGTGTGGGAGTCATTAGGATTTCAATCATAATCGTGTCATGTGGCTTTGGTGGTAAGACTATCCACAGTGGTGCAGAAATAATGCAGCCTTAGTCACCTTACCTCTCTCCACGTAGTATGTTGGGTCCCACCAGTCAGAGGGTGAAACAAACAAATTAATAAGAAAAATTAAAAGCGCCAGCGGTGTATCTTACTACCTCACATATCTCGCTACTTCTCGGGAACACTGTCCAATTGATCCCTCTGTTCGCTCGCGTACTATTTTAAGTGAATCCTTATTATAACATGCACACAAATTTTGGGCACTTGTATTCGACTTAAGTCAGTGTGCCACTATATCTCGTATACTAACTACTCCCTCCGTCTAGGTGTAATAAGTCACGTTAGATGGTGCAACGGGACCAAGGTGCGTGCGTGTGCGTGTGTGTGTTTAACAACATGTGTGTGTTAGAGAGTGCGACAAATCGACTTACTCCTACAGAGATATGGTGTGTAGTGTACGATTTTAGCCACGAGAGTCGGTGCATCCTCTCGTTTCCGGGCGTGTCTGGTAGGGACATGCCGACAGCTTCCACGCCTGCTCCTCACCAGCCTGGCCCACCCAAAGCCCCTCCACCGCCCGCGCGCGCTTCCCGCCCGAAATGGTCAGTGCCGCTCCAAAGAATTGGTGCCGCATTCATGCCCGGGCAGAGCGGACGCGACCTCTCACTGGCGCAAGAGTGATGAATGCTTCGTCCGTCCAACTTACTGCTGGGTCTATGTGATTTGACGGCTCATTGGTCTTTATTACTGAGGTGGTAGGACTGCTGGATGTCCCACGCTTTCGGCGAAAGGAGGTAGTAGATTACAATTTTCTCCATTCTTACAGCGGAGGAGTGCAAGAGCAATGAAAACACACATGCTCAGTGATTACATGGCCCACCTCACACTATCACCGTGCGACACCTAACTCTTTACGTAGTACTCCCTCCGTTCCTAAATATTACTAGATGAGTCCCCGCTCGTTGCCGCGGAACATCAGTATATCTCTTTGCACAAAATTATCGATTTCACAGAACTAAAAAAAATCTATAAGCGCATGACAAATGTGGTAGCCAAACTAAATAAACTCCCATCATCATTTAGATCATCCCACATAAGGAAAAAAGATCAGCCAACTCCTACTGCATAATGGGATTATATTTTTCTTTTTGACATGTTAATGGGACTTAAAAGCTCACTTACATGCATGCTATCGGTGCATGCTTGCATGCAGACATGTTGATGTGATTTAAAACCCACTCACATGCATGTGCCACGGTATTTCTGCATGCTTGCATGTGGCTTAGTGCTGAGCCTCTCAACATCTAGATCAGACGGCTATTATGACTGATTTACTTCATCTAACGGCTACGTCAATTTTGATGATGTGGCTCAAGGAGAGGATAGAGAATTCCTAGTAGTGGGGGCTAGCTATTACTAGTAGATAAGTCTTTGTAGAGATTCCACTAGGTGAACTACATACGGAACAAAATGAATGAATCTACACTTAAAATGCATCTATATACATCCGCATGTGGTTAATGGTGAAATCTCTACAAAGACTTATATTTAGGAACGGAGGAATTACTAGTATAGTACTAGTACGTACTGTAATTTATCAGCGAGATAAATTTGTACAATGCTATGAAGCTTCCAGCTCCTGTTACATGTATCTTGCGTCCAAGGTTGCCCGTTGCAACATTTCATCAAATACAAAGGAGACTAACATGCATGCTATTGCATCTCAATGATTGACAGATCATAGCAAATATGTACTCCCTCCATTCCAAAATAAGTGTCTCAACTTTGTGCAAACTTTAGTACAAAGTTGTACTACTACTAAAGTTGACACTTATTTTGGAACAGAGGCAACTAAAGAAAAAAACGATCCATGCAGTCCCTAGCCCTTGACCCGTGAACCCTGACCAGGCTTCAATTTGCTGGCAACGTTCGAGCTTCCTAATAAATGAAGTTTGCAACCTTTTGACCATTGGATCATTTTGTGCAGTTTCACCAAAATCGAGATGAGCATCCCTGTGGCAAAGAAATTGAAGAAGCGTGATTAGAATAAGATTACTAGGACTAGTTGATGAGACATAAACTCATCACAAATATAGTATGTAGAAGCCAGTAGAGGTATCAGGTATTTGCGGGGCAAAGAAGTAGAGAAATATCCATAGGGAGTGATGTGGGCAGCTGGAGCAGTGGTGCAAGCCGGCTGTAAAGGGAGTTGTACCTGTGGGACGTAGCTCGACCTTGAGGAGGGCGGCGGGAGGCGGCAACTGCCCACGTCGCGGCAGTGACAAAGGGACGAAGGCAACCTCACCGGCTTTGTGAGAGAGAACGGCGGGGACCCCTGATCGGGATGTGCCGACAGTGGGTTTTCACCGTCGGCGATGGACACCGCATCTACACTAAGCATCCACCCCTTCCCCAAGTGGACGTGATCCGCCGGGATGTTAGATATGTGGCCACAGTCATTTTGTGTGAGAGAGTGTGAAGAGAGCAACCCCAGCAAGCAACCGTGTATGCTGGCCCGTCCTGACTATGTATATAGTGGAGCGGTTTCCTTTTCTCTCCATATGAACCTATCATATTGCGTACGTGCCACTGAAGAAAAAAATTATTTATAAATGACGCGGCAACTACTACTCGTTCTCCTATAACCTTGCGCTTGGCATCTCCAAAATATTAACCTTGCGATTAGGCTCTTCGCCTCTTTGGGAAGTTGAGCAATAATGGTAGTGCAGTATATATCGTTCTGGCTATATGAGACCGAATGAATTGCTACACGTCCACCACGTGGGCGAGGGTCGAGGGGCGAGGGAGAGTGCTACTACATACGGAGCAAAATGAGTGAATGTACACTCTAAAATACGTCTATATACATCAGTGTTTGGAGTATGTACTAGTAGTTCATATTGAAATCTACTAAGGACATATATATTCCAAACAATATGATATAATCTCTATAACCAAGGTAGTAGGGACGAGTAGTAAACGGAGGGAGTAGTAAATTTTTCTCCTCGTCCTGCGAGCCACCGCGCGCATGGGCGAGGGAGGAGCAAGCTTCACCTCATCCTGCGAGCCACCGTGCCCGTGGGCGGGGGAGACGGTGTACTAAGCAAGCTTCTCCTCGTTCTGCGAGTTGACGGGACACATCAAAAGTACTCCAGTGTATAGAGCCTTGCCTCTAAGGTAGGCCCCACATGGTTTGCCTCTTTTTTTAATTTAACATAACGCGTCAAGTTGCAATTTGTTTGTTCACCCGTGGTAGATGATCCTCCCTCCACCAAGTGGACAACCAGTACACGTGTCAAATTACCACGTGGGCTGCCTTTTTCGTACAGAAATGAGCTCCACCATGTACCCGCGCAGGTGTGGTCGGGAAAGAGACGGGAGTACGTGCGCCGTTCATGCACCTCTTCTCTTCGTGCACGTCCCCCACCTACGTGGGTGTGTGTGAGAGATACAAACCGCATTCATGAGTGTTTTT
>NC_057813.1:105508276-105508774 GCF_018294505.1 Triticum aestivum
GTACAGAAATGAGCTCCACCGTGTACCCGCGCGGGTGTGGTTGGGAAAGAGACGGGAGTACGTGCGCCGTGCATGCACCTCTTCTCTTCGTGCACGCCCCTCACCTACATGGGTGTGTGTGAGAGATACAAACCGCGTTCGTGAGTGTTTTTTGTTTTGTGGTGGGGGGTGGGGGTGGGGTGGGGGTTGATTTCATGAATTATTTGTGGGAATATGTGTCGATGACATCTCAAACAAAATTTTGCATGCAATGTGTGTGAAATGGAGGCCTATCCATATCATACATAGAGGGTCGGGCAATCCACGAGAAGAGAGGGAGGGGTCATAGCTATCGATAGAGTCGAAGAGAGGATCAAGTATGGGTGGGTGCAAGATCGATGAAGAGAGCCATCGAAATTGCATGTGTGTGTGCAAGTCAAAGATATAGGGCGACTGGCCTACCGGAATGTTAGAGGGCACATGTCAAGTTTGTGTGTGGCAGGGAGACATGACTAGAGC
>NC_057813.1:105508843-105554109 GCF_018294505.1 Triticum aestivum
GACTGGCCTACCGGAATGTTAGAGGTCACATGTCAAGTTTGTATGTGGCAGGGAGACATGACTAGAGTGCTTGATGTATCGGTGTGTGTGGGGGGGAGGGGGTGGGGGGAGGGGTAGGCAGAGGACTAACTATAGAGGTAGAATGACTCGTATATGTGTTGAGAAGGAGAGACCCAGCTATGTCATGAGGGAGATCGATCGACATCCATACATAACTGAAGGACGGGAAATATGATGGGGCAGAGAGAGAGAGAGGAGAGAGAGAGGGAGGGAGAGGGGTAGAGTGCTGGATGGGTGATGGAGTTGCTTCTCGGAGATGTTGGGAGAGGCCTACTAGACAAACTGAGGGTGGAACTGCAATGTTATCAATAAGAGTGGGGATGTGTTTCTGTATGTGCCTGTGCGTGATAGATCTGTCGGGACGCATCCATGGATGATGAAGGGGAACCATGTGTTTGGTAAGCAAACCTAACAAGATCGGTAGATCAATTGTTGTTTGTCGGAGGAAGGGAGAGACACAACTAATGAGGTAGATCGATCGATGTGTGGGTAAAAACGAGTTATAAGGACCTAGCTGGCTATATGTATAGCGAGAGATCGGTCGCTGTACGTCCATTTGTTAGAGGCAAATAAGGCCCAGCGAGACAGATAAACAGAGAGAATGGAGCTAGGAGGTGGTGCGAGAGGCCCAACTACTAGCTGGATAGGGTGAGGAGTGTGCGGTTGTGAGATCAATTAAAAGAGGGGTGAGAGTTTACACGTGTGTCTGACCATATGAGAGACATGAGGCAAGGACACATAGAGGAGATTGAAGCTGTGTGTGTATGCTGTAGGCAGGCATCGCTGGAGAGGTTTATCGATTGGTCTGTGTCGGAAAGGAGTTGTAGAGACTCTGGGAGAACGACCTAAAGGAAAAAATGAATGAACCCAGTGGATAGAATGCCGAGGGAGGGGGAGGGCGAGGAGGGCGTGTGCATGCACGAGAGAAAGTTAGTGGTAGCTACAAAGGTTAGAGGACTGTGTGGGTGTAAGAGACTAGCAAAGATCATAATTTGATATGCAAGCGGATTCATATATTTGAATAGGAGATCATAGTGTTTTAAACATTGCATGCATGAATATAGCGGTGATACACGTGCTGTGCACATGTTATACCATAATGTGATAATGCATGGCGTTTGCAACTCATAGCTAAATGCCAAACAATCTAAACCATACTATACATCAAACAATCTCACATTTTATTTGATTGCAGCTTACAACTAAATATCGAGCAATCTAAACAATACTATATATCGAACATTCTCACATTTTATTTGAATTTGTGGTAATGTGTGGTGTTTGCAACTCACATCTAAATACTTGTAGGCGTAGGGGGCGGGGCACCATACATAATGTGATAAACACATTATACATATGAGACATGGTTTAGATTATGAAGATCTAGCTAGAGCTAGAAATGTAATGTGATTTGAAATCAAAATAAAGTGGATTCAAAAAATCTAGTTCTAGTTCATATAGTACACATAGTTCATATGTAACTCGATACTGATCATGTGGTGTGCTGTGAAGATAATACACAAACGATGGTTTAACTTGACAATAATGATGATTGTAGATCTTATTAAAACAGAGAAACGAATTCAAATGCTTTGACTTTACAACAATCATTACTGTAGATCTTATTCAAATTTAGTTCATATTGAAGCGGTAGTATATATGTTTGGAATGCAGTAAAACGTTCATTTGAGTAGTAGGTTGCATGCATTATACACGTAGCGAAATATTTTAATTGAACATAACATGAATTCAAAGTTTTGAATGACATTTGTAGTGCGCATTGATTTGGTACAGTACACGTTAGGCTTTTCCGGAAATTTCAACCCGCGCCTTCTTAGCCCAAAATATTTAAGATATATCTTTGTCTCGTTGTGCTCCGACAACTCCCTCCATCTCTACCTGCGCCTTGCTATTCCGAAATTACAACGCGCGCGAAATCTCCCACCTCCTATGAAATCCTGACACACGAAATGCCCGTGGTACCCCTGAACCGAAAGAACCGCCTCAAATCGGTGGGGGGGTACTTTCGTAACTTACCCCACATTTCGGACAAGCGCGTCTCTAAGCCATGGTTCCTCACTGCCATCCCATCCGCCCACCCATTCATACACCGAGGCCGCGAAAACCCGCGACGAAACCCCACACCCTGCTCCGTCCGCCACCCAGCCGGAGTTTCTTCCCCGACGACGTCGTCCACAACAACACTTCGACGTCCCTCATCCACCGTACCGGATGAGGATCCGGCATCGATCTCATTGTCCCACCGGTTCAGCCACCCCGTCCTCCACCTCCAAGGAGCTGCCCCGATGTTCCCCTCGTCTTTCGCGCCACCTCCATTCCCACACCACCGTCTTCACCTGCACCACCGAAAGAGCATCATCATCACCGTTTCCTCGGATGAAGCTGCGGCCTAATCGGCGCCACCAAAGAGGTTGTACACTAATCGCCGCATTTTCTTCTTGATTCGATCTCACGGTGCTGCCGGCGCTCGGTCCCGAGCCGACACGGCGCGGCTCCATCCATGGCGGCGTTGCCGGCCACTTCCTCCACGACGTCACTCCCTCGGCGGCGACGTCCACATCATTAGGAGCTGCTGTTGCTTTAGCTCTCGCTCGCGTTGCTGCTCTGCTCTTGCTCTCGGTCCCCTGCCTGGTCTGCTCTTGCTATTGCTCTTGCTCGCGCTACTGCTCTCGCTCTTGCTCTTGCTTGCGATGCTGCTCCGATTTGGATACACTTCAGTCGACTGAATCGACTTTTGGGTCAGTCGATTTCCAAGGGGTGGGCTCGCCGGGGTGAAGGAAGAACCAGCCGCAGCGGGGAGGGGGGCTCGCCGGAGATGTACCCCACTATCTATCTTAGGGTTCAGGATGGGGACGGTGGTCGCCAGCGGTGGTGGTGGGGTGGTGGCGGGGCGGTGGCGTGGGGATCGCCGGAGAAAAAGCTCGGCACGGGGGGGGGGCTAGAGGGATGGTCGGGGCGGCGGCGGACCGGCGGTGGGGAGTGTTTTCGGGGCGGGCAGCGGGGGGCTGCTGTTTGGCCGGTGGTGGCTGGCGGCTCAGGGGTGGTGGAGGTTGAAGATGAACCGCAGGCCCTTGATTTCATATCCAACGGCTGCAAAATCGACTGACCAGAGATGAAAAAGTCAGTCGACCGGCGTGTAGCCTCACTTTGCTAGTGCGTTCAGTTTCGACAGCAAAATTCAATTTCAACAGCAAAATTCAGTTTGGACAGTTAGGTTCAGTTTCAACAGTTAAGTTCAATTTCGACAGTTAAGTTCAGAGATGAGCGGCTGATGTATTTGACATCTAGCACTTTGTGGTTATGTATTTTACGTCATGTATTGGAGATGCTATTAGAATTCCACTCAGGTTAACGTTGTTCGTTGTCTCTCTTGTCCTGCTTCAGCCTCGGCGTCGTACAACTTACCGGAGCTGCTCCAACGACGAAACCTTTCATCACAGTGGAGCAGTACCTCGGGCTTCATCTCTAGACGCCTAAGATCTTCTTCCCCTCCTCCGACAGCAAAGTCAGCCGGAGCATCCTCACTGGCCAACCCAATCACGCTGAGATCGACATGGCTTTGCCAAAGAGGTCGTACACTTGTTGCATCTCTTTTTTACTCTACATGTTATATATATTGTCCACTGAGCACACGGATTTGTTCCTTTAGTGTCTCCTTGAAAGGAAAAAATGTAGGAATTTTAATTTTCACTTGTCCTCCTTTTCAAATTCCTATTCATGAAGCACAAGACTAAGAGATAGTAACATAATAGCATTATAACCGTACATTTTCTTGTGGTTTGACTTAATCTCACCATGCTTCTTTGCATCCTGTGATCTTCCAATTGTTGTTAATCAAACACCCAGATTGGCAGAAATCCTGTGTTTTTAGATTCTCTGTTTTGCACGTGCATTCCTATCCTATTCCTATCTATTTCCTATCCCTGCATTGTTGGAATCCTCCAATTCAAACGAGCCCTTACAGAATTACTTCTCTTACAGATAGTTGTCAAAGAAAACCTTGCGTGGTTTGTCCCGGTCCTGCTGCGCCGTCGTCCACCCCAGCTCAGCTGCTCCAACGATAGAAAGGTCCAGCAGAGAAGGGATCCGGCCTCCAGACTGTCTTTCGCCGCCTCAGATCTTGTTCCCCGCCGCTGGCAGCCATGAAAATTGCATTACCATCATCAAGCGAGTAGATGACCTCGAGGACTACACGGGTCCGCAAGAGAGGTTGCACTCTTTCGTGTCTGCTTACGTTATGCATCGCTTAATATTACATGCTACTTTATCGTCCTGTTCACCGATTAGACTCTGAGTCAGCTCCAAACTAATGGTCAAACTTGAGTTTTTAAATGGTTGTGGGGTACATATCGGGGCCACTATCAATAGTATCTATCTACTATCTGGTTAATCTCCGGTGTCTACTATGAGTTTCATGTTGGGTGGGAAACAAACAGTAAAGAAGCCATTATCTATATTTATTAACTGAAGCCATTATCTGCCTGCTATTATTGGTTTTGGGTCTATCCACAGGTTGCTACCATCACTCTGGATTTCTGCATGCACTCCTTACATAATCTCACTATGTTTTATTCCTATGCATGACAGTTATTGTAAACAATGGAACTGAACATGTAGAGCAAAAGAGACGAGCCTTGCATGGAAATATAATTTCATGCAGACGTCGTTGCATGGTAGGCGCAAAGGCAGCCCCCCTCCACGCATTTCGGATTGTAATCGAGAGGAAGATATCTGTTCTGAGGGGGATTCAGAAGGAGAAGATAACTCCTATTTACCCCGTGAGGTCTTCGCTCTAACTTGGCATGCTGATTTTGGTTATATCATGCATATGGTGTCCTGCATTGCTTACTTTATACATCAAATATATCATCTGCTTAGTTTAGACATCCTTTGTGCGAATGCCATCTCTTTAGTTTATTCATCGTTTATGTGAATTATGCAACGCCACCTTGTTTAGCCAGGCATCATATATGTGAATTTTGCAATGCCATCCTGCTTAGCCAGTCATCTTATATGTAAATTATATCAGGCCATCTTTTTTTTGTTACATATTACATTCGTCAACAATGTTAGTACATTCAACTGCTCTTCGTGTGCATCAACCATTTGACACGGTGATGGAAAATTCTAGAGTGAAAACGAGGTCTTCTGAGCAGACTATGCTATCTAACGAAGCGCATATCTCGCTGGTTACGGATAGCTCCTCAGAAGAGGATTCAGAGACAGATGACCAGTCCTATTCCCCCCCGAGGTGTATGCTCTAACTTGGCAGGGTTATGTTGCTCATATCGTGCGTATGGTGTCTCGCATTGCAATGCCATTTGATTAGTTTAGACATGCTTTGTGTGAATGCCACCTGTTTAGTGTCTAATTACCATATATGTGAATTATGCATTGCCATCTTGTTGCAAGACATTATATATGTGAATTATACAATGCTATCTTGTTGCAAAGGCATTATATATGAATTATGCAATGCCATGCTGTTTAGCCAATCATCATGTATGTGAATTATATCATGCTATCATTTTTTTGTATTACGTGTTCCATTTGTCGACAACATTTGTATATTCAACTACTCTTCCTGTGCATCAGCCATTTGAAGCGGTGATGGAAGTATCTGGAGTGAAAACAAGGTATTCAGAGCAGACAATGCTACCTGCTGAAGCAGACATCTTGCTGGCTACAGAGAGCTCCTCAGAGGAGGATTTAGAGACTGATGACCAGTCCTATTTCCCCCCTGAGGTCTATGCTCAAACTTGGCAGGGTTATAGTACCCATGTCATGCATGTTGTCTTGCATTGCTTAGTTTTTACATCATATATAGATTGCCAGCTGCTTACTTGCTTACTATATAAATCATGTATTTGAATTATATCATGCCATCATGTTTACATAGTACATACACATCATCTATCTGAATTATGGCATGACAACCCATTTAATAAAGACATCATATAGTTATATCATCTCATCTTGTTTAGTGTTTACAGTCATCATATTTAGAATTATGGCATTCTATCCATGAATGTATGTGAATTATGGCATGCCAACCTATTTAATAAACACATTATATAGTTATGTCATGTCATCCTGTTTACATAGTCTCATATTTTGAACTATGTCTTTCCATCTTTTTTAGTTAGCCATCATAATGTGAAATTGTGTCATGCTATCCTGTTTAGTTAGCCATCATATATGTGAAATTGTGTCATGCTATCCTGTTTGGTTAGACAACATAAATATGAATTATTTCATGCCCTCTTTTATTCCCCACTATCCATTGCACCTGTCTATCATACAATGTCTATACTTTCAATTACTTTTCTTGTTTATCAGCCATTTGAATTGGAGAGCATGATGGCAGTATCTAAGGGAGTAACAACACGGTCTTCAGAAAAGATAGTGCTACTAGTTGATGTAGATAGAACCACG
The DNA here is from genome assembly GCF_018294505.1 of Triticum aestivum. Taxonomy (NCBI): domain Eukaryota; kingdom Viridiplantae; phylum Streptophyta; class Magnoliopsida; order Poales; family Poaceae; genus Triticum; species Triticum aestivum. The sequence continues at coordinate 105,515,360 of NC_057813.1, forward strand.
GTTGTACTTGCCCAATGACCACATCCACCACACATAACCCAGACTCTCGCAGATTGTACCCCTACCCAGTTGGACAGAGAACTAGCTACACCCCTTTTAACCCCAACCCCGGCAGATAGTAACCCAGTTCCAGTCGACACAGCACCGTCTCCACCACAGAGCACCCAAACACGAGCGATTAGTAAGGGAACTGCAGTGCCCAAAGCACGAGGACCACCACTCCGAATCCCAACTCAATGCTTAAAGGAGCAGAAGATTTGTTCTCAGGTCAGGTTCTGTAGCTATGGTTCATACTCCTTTGCTCTTGCATTACTGTATTTACTCATACCAACTATTTTCAAATTTGAAGGATGGAATTGAAACTCCAATGGCGCAATAGGTATGTTTTAAACCTGTTTTTTAACTGGTTTGCTGTTGTAACCTGCTCTATGTTGATTTCAGTTTCAATTGAATAAACAGTTATGTTCTCATGTCATGCACATTACAAGTGTTGTTATTGCTCTATAGTTACCCACACTTATATTCTGTCTATTCTGCTTTGTCTTGAACAAATATTATTTGAACTGTGTCTCTATCTTGATTTGGCAACAAAAACTAGAATGATATAGACCATAAAGTGACCATGGCACATAGATATATGTTTGTTTCATGTTGTTATCCTATCCACTTTACTACTGAACTCATTTACCAAAATGAGTTTCATATACAACATGGTAAACATGTGATGTGTCTGCTTGTTTCTCTTTTAGAATGCGGACAAAATAGAACAGTACCGCGTTATCCAATGGTAAAGGAAGTAATGCAGATAAGGTTCAAGATAGTGAGACATCCCTGTTGGTCTCCAAGAAAGCTGATAAAAACTATCTTGACGACAGTGAGGGAACCCAAAAGTCCTGTCTTGATGTAGTGTTCGAGTTACTGGCCACTACTGCTGGCACAAGCTCTTCGAACTCGCTGCCTGAATCAGTTCGTCTTCTTGAGTCTCAACTTCAAGTTGAAAGACATCGATCAGATGTGCTGCGACAGGAAGCTGAAGGACTGAGGAAGTCCCTGCAGAATTCAGATGCATATTTCTGGTGCAACAGCAAGCGCTGGAGGATTTAAGCGCCAAACAAGAGAAAGTTAATAAGCTTGCTAAGCAACTTGCCAGCATTATGGGTATCCAGGATATTGTTTCTTGAGATCTTCTGAAGTGCTTTCAATTCTGGATTTGTTTTGCTGCGGCGTTTATTTGCGCTGGTCGCCAACTTTGACAACCAGTGTATATGATATGCTGCGTTGTTCCCTATATTTGCACTAGTGGCGAACTTTGATGCCCAGTGGATGTAATATGTGTAACAGCCGTGATAGCCTAGCATAAGTTGCTTGCTTATTTATTTCCTTGTTGTCTTGTTTATTTGTTTGCTTGTAGTCAGTGCAGTTCTTTTTAAAACTAGGCCACAATAACCATGGGCTAATATTTACTGTAGTGACACTGGGCCTCCTACGGGCCGTAGAAACAGTGGGCCTTCTACGGGCCATAGAAACAGTAGGTCTTCTACGGGACGTAGAAACAATGGGCCTTCTATGGGCCGTAGAAACAATGGGCCTTCTACGGGCCGTAGAAACAATGGGCCTTCTATGGGCCGTAGAAACAATGGGCCTTCTACGGGTCGTATCATCAATGGGCCTTATACGGGCCGTATGACCATAACGGGCCATCGTTAATAGGCCGTATTTGATGATGCTATGGAAACGGCCCAACGTATTAATGGACCACAAACGAGCTGATGTAACCACGGGCTGAATTTGGCCCACAAGCAGAAAATGACAGTAACGGGCCGTAAGTAAACGAATGCTAGAAATGAGCCCAAGAATAAATGGGCTCTGAGAAGGCCGAAAGATAACATTTGCTGGAAACGGCCCAACTGAATAACGGGCCCTTAATGGGTATAAAGTGATATACTGTTCATTACGGGCCAGTTTCACCACGGGCCGTTAGTGGGTGTAAAGTGATACACTGTTCATTGCGGGCCAGTTTCACCATGGGCTGTTAATAGGCCAAGAGTTACATAGGGCCTCATATGGGCCGAAAGACGTCATCGGCCATACATGGGCCAGAAGTGAAAACGGGCTGGAATCATATTGGATGGCCCAGATGACGCTACTGGGCCTAATTCGGATAGGGCGTAACGGGCCTTGGGTTAGCGGGCTGTAAATGGGCTATATGCCAACAGGCCGTTACCAGGCTTTCCATGGCCGGCCCGCCACCTTTTGACCAAGTCAAATGGGCCGGCCTTTTCACAGGAATGGGCCTCTGTTGGGCCGTGCCACGTGTCGACATATCATAGGCGCCTTCTGTCCAATGAGTGGATGACATCTGTCCCAACGGTGAGCCGACACGTGTTTCCTCCAGCCAATGATGATTTTACACGTCAAAAATCCCCATTGGTCGGGGCTGTTAACGGGTTATCGGATCCAAAACCCGACCTGATAGCTTAACAGCGTTCCGTTACGGTGGATGCCATGTGTCGGTCACCCTTGACGAAAGCAGTTCTGTGACGCGCGATTTATCGTCATGGAAGTGGACACTTCCGTGATGATAATTTTGGTAATGTCATCGAACACTTGTACGACAGCACATGTATGACTATCATGATTCTGTCATAAATTTGTCATGGATGTACATGCATGACAAAAAACGCGACCTACTGTGACAAACACGTATCATCACGGAAGTGTATTTTTTTGTAGTGTTTGTAGTCTGCCCTTCTTGGCTGGTCAAAGTGACTTCTCGGGTCACACAATTTATGCATACTTGATACTGAGTCAGCCAATTCATACCCAAGATAACATCCAACTTATCAGACTCAATAAGTATCAAGGAAGTTGGAAAACAGACTCCATTGACATTGACTTCCAGATGATGGTAGACTAGATTGCTTCTGATTAGGGATCCCGGTGTTTGTACCAGCATATTCTTGCCCAAAAGCGAACAAGGAAATTTGTTTTGGGCAACAAAACTCCAAGAAATAAAAGAGTGGGAAACCCCAGAGTCAAATAAAATCACTGTAGGTATGTTATTAACAGAAAACATACCAATGACGACTTCGGGATTCTCTTGGGCTTCATCGGCGGAGAGGTGATGAATGTATCTTGTGATGTTTTGCTGGTTCGGGCATGCCTCCATAAAATGGACTTGTGGCCTAAATATAGCATTCGACCTGTTGTTCTTGGGACACTATTTGGCATAATGTCCGCTTGCCCACAACTGAAGCAAGAATTGTTGCACAGACGCTCCTCTTGCACTGGGTTGGTTACGACATTCTTGACTTGAGCGGTGGTCTTGTTAACATTCTGTTGCCAATTGGGCTTGTATTCCACCTGAGTATGTTGCCATGTACGAGCCTTTTGCACTGGTTGTACCTCCTTCCTTGGCTCAAATTTGCGCTTGTGATTGTTGTTAGCAGACCTATTATCTGATACAAGCTTGTGCTCCCGTTCAGCAATGAAAGCCTTGTTCACCAGGAGTTGCGGGTTTAACCCACCAATAAATCTGTCAATCTTTCTTTCTTCAGTGGCCACGTCATATAGGGAGTAACATGACAGATGATTGAATTTTTGCAAATATTCACCCACAGACTATTTTCCTTGGAGGAGCGCGAGAAATTCACGCTTCTTAGTCTTCATAATTCCCGTAGGGATGTGATATTTTCAAAATCGTTCCTTGAATCTTGACCAGGTTTCTTCTTCATCAGCAGACCACATGGCTTTTTCATTCTCCCACCATATGGCAGCAGCGCCTTCAAGATAATGAGTTGCAAATGTAACCTTATCTCCTTCTTCAGTATGAGCAATCTCAAGCTTCTTCTCCATAGTTCTCAACCAATCATCTGCATCCAAGGGATCAATAGCCTGACTGAAACTGGGAGGCTTGGTCCTTTGAAAATCTGCCAGCTTGGAGTGATGACCAGGCTGATTCCCATTCTGCCCAACCACAACTTGAACACTTCTTAATATTTCAATCAGATCATTATTCCGTCTTTCCTCAAATATACGCAGAATTTGCTCAGTGGAGGGCGGATTTGGCGGTGGAGGCGGTGGTGGAACGTATGGCTCGGGTGAGTGTCCTATTTGTCGTGCGGAACAACGAACAGGAGAACCCTCGCGAATGTTGCTACTGCTACCTCCCCACGTCATCCTATTATGATTTTTTCCCAAGGCAACACAACCGAGATGAGAAGCATTCAAAAATTGGGGGAAAGCCAGCAACAAAAAGCCCGAGAAAAACCGAAATGACGAAGAAAATACGGCGAATAAAATAGAGTTCCAACATAATTATACATAGACTCATACATGAAAGATAACAACATGCCAGGTTCAACTACTCTCATACATGAAATGAAACATCATGACTCGTACGACTACATCCGTACACCATCCTGACGACTGCGGATACTCGGAAGCTCTACTACTCTGCTGGTGCTACGGGGTCCTCTCCTGAAGCGGACTGGGATCCTGAACTGACATGGTTAACTGAGACCTCCGGCTTAAAGGTGACACGACGACGCTGCCTCGAGGGCTCTCCCTCTGGGGCAGGTGGAGGCTAAAGCATTGGGGCTACGGGACTGGTGAGAAGTGAAACCCACTCAACAGGAGCACTAAGTGGACTCACGGTCGTGGTGCCCGAGCTACTCAAAGGAGTAACCAGTGAAACAGGGAACTAGAACTGGCAGGATTATAGGGAGTAAATCCTACAGATGCTGGAGTAGTGACTGATCTAGTAGAGGCTAAAGCAGTATGGGTACGAGTCAGCTCTCGAGCCAGCTCCTATATCATAAGATAGCTAGCAGTTATATAACGAGAAAGGTGGCTAGAAACACTATCAGACTCCGGATCAATGATAGGGAAACGGACACGACCATTATCGTGCAGAGAAGGATAGTAGTGGAAACCTGGGTGGTTCTGCATCTGGACCTCGTTGTAGCGAAGCTCAACAAGCACCTCGAATGCAGCAAACTGGACAGTCCGAGAAGCGGTAGAAGCGTAACCACTCAGAGAGGTACGAGTGTAAGTGCTGGAATCGGAACTGGTGTGCAGAGTAACCATGGCGTGATACTCATACACTGAGTCAGCTAGACGCTCCCGATACACACGACAGGCTGGGTCGTCACCGAGGGGGTACAGTCGACGCCACACGTTACAAAGGAGATGTGGCGACGTGTACGGCATCAGCTGCAACTGGCACGGATACGGCATCGGAGCCATCTACACTCACAACCATTAGCAGGTTAGCATGAAAATAAAATCAGTGCATGCAATGCAACAACCATCTACAAATGCTACCGGCACTCAACTACAACTCGTATCTAGCGTCCGGTTAACTCGTCGTAGTCTAGCACGGCCTACAGTTAGCGCGGCTCTGATACCAAGCGTTGTGGCACCCCGGCTCAGAGCAACCGGTTTACCATGCATTGCCAGCCCAGAGACCTTGTCTTTTGGCAACACACAATAACTTGGTACAGAAAACAACCGCTTTATTGATGCTAGCGGATCAGAATTTATATTACAACAGTTGGTGAGGCCAAGCGGCACACAAGGTGCGGCTGAACAATATGTACATTATTTAGTAAACATAAAGGGGCCTCGATCATGACAACTACGCGGCATCGGAACAACGTCGTAGCGGAACTCCATAGCACAGGGACACCGATGTGGACACGATCTAGACTCGGACAACACTCCTTTCCAACGGGACTTTCCTGAAATCTGGCATGACACGCCAGGTTAGTACATTGAATGTATTTGCAAGCTCACAACAAGCATAAACATAATGACAAACAATATCATTCGCACAGACTAGCCAATAAACTGTGTGTACTAATAGAAATCTACTTAGTTATAGTTAACACAAAATGTCATTTACATGTCAACCTAGTTGTTTTATTAAGCAATATGTTCTAGTTACTACACATAGTTTATTTAAAACAAAAAATATTGTATTCAATATGATATTATAAAACTTTGATTTCTGAAGTAGCACGACACTTTAGAGACATACCTGAAAGCCAAGTCATGTTTCCCCATCACTTGTAACCTTTAAGTGCTTTTTTGCATAGGAACGTAGTGCGACCTATTGGTTCCCTTGGACTACTGCCCTTTGACTAACAATATTAGAACATATCTAGCTAGTCACGAACGGACACTTCAATGCTCTATCAAAACTTTTGTTCTTAAAGCCAACCCATATTGGTTGGAACATTTGATTGCAATATGAGTGATTGCTACTCCCTCTGTTCCTAAATATAAGCTGTTTTAGAGATTACAAAACTGTGTGATTAATTTTTGGCTGGTCTATAGCTTAGTAGTCAAAAATACTTAGCCAACTCTCTGCATTAGAAACTAATATAACAAACTATATATTACAGTAAAAACAGAGTAGATCATTGATAAATCATATGAGACATTTGCCATATGGCAAGGATGCGCTTTTGAATGCGCTTTTGGATATATAGGAAAAAGTCTAGGGAGAGGAGAACTAATCAGTCATGAATAGTTTTGACATTTCCACTTGATTTCCATTAAACTAACTCTGTAGTAAAAATCATGAAATGATGCTACTATTTGGGAATACATTTACAGAAAAGCAGTTGTGGTTTTAAGGATGGCTATGCATAGCTAATCGCACAAAACAGTTGATAATCTAAAGTAAAACCATGTGAAATGTTGTGCCCATGTATCATGTGAAAATGTTGTTCATTAATGCATACTCCCTCCGTCCACGAATAAGTGTACTTTTAGCTTTTGTCCTAGGTCAAAGTTTTAAAATTTTGACCAACTTTATAGAGAAAAGTACTAGCATTTATGACACTAAATTAATATCACTAGATCTATTTTGAAATGTACTTTCATAATATATCAATTTGATGTCATATATGTTATCACTCTTTTGTATATAGTTGGTCAAAATTTCAAAACTTTGACTTAAGATAAAAGCTAGAAGTACACTTATTCGCGGACGGAGGGAGTAGCTAAGGAAATCTGAGCCAATAATATAATCTTAGAATAAACCAACATTAAGCCTCACTCCTCGAGGCCCAAGAAGATGTTATAAATCACTGTACCTTGTGTCCATGATTTCCTGCCACTCATCATAAGCACCAAGGAAGAAATGTTAGGTGTATGTCCAAAGGATAAAATGATGGCAAGTTGTTATATTGTATTCACCCTTTCCATTCCAAATTGTTTCTACAAATCATGTCTAGTATTATATCTCTCACGAATTTCCAACAATTTAATTTATATGTAGAGTTAACTTGCACTACTTGATAGCATGTAACTAATTTCTCAATTTGGTGGAATGTTAATGGCGAAATAGTAAATTGATATATCTAAAAGAGCCAGAGATTTTACATATGTTTGGTGTGATGTACACCTACCTAAATTTAGAAGTTTAGGAACAAATCATGCAAAAAACGCATTGCTTTGATCACACCACACATATAATGTTACCTTATACACATGTAATTTATTAAAATACCATGCCTAGAAGTAGCTTGATATAGGAGCGAACCCAGTTCTCCGCCTTCATCTCTATATATTTGCTGGGATTGTTGATCACTTATTGAATGCACAGAGAGGCCATCATGAGATTTTTGTAGAAAGGGAAACAAAATATAAGTCCCATCAATAATTTTTGGCTTTTGAGTACTAAATTATATAATGGAAAACAAAGTAGCTTACTTGTCAAATATTTTCGGACTTCCGTATCTGGAGGGTACCCTATATTCATATAGAGGAGATATATAAAGTCATACAGGTAAATGGAAGGTTAGAATCACTCACCTTAAGCACATCCATCATTGTAAGCTCATACTTTACCAAATAACTTTTAGACGAATTTGAAAATGACCAATTCTTCTGCCAATCACAGCTGCGACAACCTGTCATACACATGGGCATCTCAAGTGACAGAACCATAGCCCTAGCCCTCGGCATGTACTATATATACTAGATGACCCGGTTGCGCCAATGGCGCAAGAAGCAAATTAGAAAGAATGTTAGTAGTGAGTAAGTAAAAGATGTAACTGGAAATATAATGCAATGTGGATTGTATTACATCATGTATTAACCACAAATCATGAAATCAATACCAGAGAACCAAATAATGTCACCACCTCTGTACTAACAACCAACATTTTAGCATAAGGAGTATCACAGGAGTGTTTAATTGCACATCAAGAGTATCACAATTACAACTAAAGAGGCATTGTCCTCACTGCTGTCCCTGAGCCCTTCACAGAGTTTCAAGCCTCGCAACTTCTTCCTCCAGCTCTGCACATGACCCTCGGTTACGAACCTCATCCCTCAACTATGATTATTTCAAGATGAAATCAACATGCTATTTCTCTCACATGGAACATGTTTAGAATTTAGTCAGTCTCGCTAATCTTTCAGCTACAAAGGCAGAAAGAAAAATGGCATAATCAATAACTAAAAAAAAAACTGGAACAATAATGCTTGTAACAATAATGGCTATATTTTTATCATCAAATTTCAACAATAGATATCTCTCCTCCTATATCCCTCAAAGAGCAAAAATAACAAAATGAACTTTGATGTACACAAACACATTCAAATAAGCAAATCAGAGCAAGGCAATATGCATCATACCTTCAGGATGCCAAGCGGTCGATTAGTAATGCTAAAATGAACCCATCAGCATACCTCCCACCTAATTTTATTGGCCCTATCTCTTCTTTCTCAAGTCTGCACTCGTTCAACCAGTAATCCAATTAGTTATACATGCACACAATAATCAATAGTTTCCCTTCTCCCTATTTCTAATTTGGAAAAATCACTATATTTTTCCCCTATTTGTAGTTTACACTGAAATCTGAAACCAGTGTGTGGAAGTATGTTTAAACACCCAGCCAAAAATCTGAGAAAAGCAAAATAAGAATTTGAATGCCCAAGGAAAATTAAACTTGCTCTCTCTCCCTATTCTCAGCCATACATGCACCAGACAACATATATATATATATATATATATATATATATATATATATATATATATATATATATATATATATATATATATATAGAGAGAGAGAGAGAGAGAGAGAGAGAGAGAGAGAGCGAGAGAGAGAGAGAGCGAGAGACGATCAAATAATTTTATAGGTCCTCCTTGACTTGGCCGCTTCAAGCTGTGCTAGAATCCATGGGATGGCAGAACACCTTTTTTAGTACAAGCACACTGCAAGCCACCATCCACCCTTGCTTATTAATGAAATAAAATAAAGTATTCCAAGAACATGGAACAGTTATAAAAAGTACCGATATCATGTATGCATCGTTCTGATGCAGAGGCCGGGGATCTCCCCCTTTTCGAAAAAAAAGTATATAATACAAAAATAAATATTCTTTGGAAGGATATAGTCATAGATATATCAAATAGACATAGTATACGTTCCAATGATAATGTCATACCTGTAGAAGAGACATATCCTCAAGAAACGGTGCTCCAAATGAATATTGCCATATTTGTCCATAGTAAATAATCCATTACAGCAGAAATCAGAAGCCAACATCAGTGTGGTTCGCAATAAGAGGAGGCCATTCTGTTCATGCCTAGCAGTAGCACAACAGCGACATGAAGACAACCTACTTTACATGGCAAAAGATCCAAGTAAGAAGAAAATCTAATGTCATATATGGATACACTTGAGTTGTTATAAATACTTAGGAATTCAGGATGGCAAATTTAAGCAAGAAAAACACACTGGAGCTGTTATATTTACTTAGGAATTCAGATTATTGCGTTTCCTATAGAGGCCCTATAACCTGAATAAACGTAGCTGCACATAAGATCAAGTAAAAAAAAGCGTTAGTAAATTCATGAAAGGAAGATGTGAACATAAAAGTCATGACAGAACTGTCTAGATTTTGTATCAGCCAGTCATATATACAGGACCAAGAAGACTGCACCCAAAGTTTGATATTTCAATCAGCTTAATTAATAATTATTTGGCACGCATCTTTGACACAGCACTGCCTTTAACTGTGTTCTGCGCCACAGAAAACACAAACTAAAATTGATAAAGTTGAGAAAAATAAGGGTACATATATTGCATTAGTAAACAAATAACAATAGAATGTACTTTTATGTAGAATTAAAAGTGTGGAGAGAAAATAAATAAACCCGAGGGAAAACTATCTATTAGTCCTCATAAATCAAAACACAACATCTTCATGCTTTCTCAGTCAACAGTCTACTCAAATGTAATTAATATATAGCAGATCAATGACAAAAACACGTGCCAAAACATGCCGACCAAAATAAAGAGGTAGAAAGCCTATTTTAAATCCATGACTGGTTACAAAGTTGCATCAACCTACTACATTAAATATATAATGGCAGTTCTGGATGTTGCTTAACATGGAGCATAGTTTGATGGTGCAGTGCAACCTCATAAACTCTGCATACAACAACCTGTAAAGAAATATGAACCAAAATAAAGTGTCATTGCTTCAAATGATATAACATACCAGAACGCCATTTCTTCATATCCCATCTCTCGAACAGAGGCATGCCGAATCCTTCCAGTAAGAGGTTGCCAGTGCGTACATCAAGCCATTGGCGAAAAGAACCGGAGAGACCAACCTGCAAAAATAATTGCAATTCTTTTACAGCAACGAATCTTGTGCAAGCAAATGACGTGAAGGGAACAAAAGATAAGCAATCTACATGGTTAATGAGCAGTTAATGAGCAAAGGTGCTCCAGGGCAGAAGGAACTACACACAAACTCATGGAGAAGCAACCTGAAATTAGTAAAACAAAGTGGCAGCTAGAAACTAACCTGAACTAATAAGAACATGCCATGGTAAAGCATGAGAAACAAATACGGCGCATTTTTTTTAGTGATGTAGGGTCACGGCCTTGTTGGCGAGGTCCGCAACTCCTTCTCCGGTCCTCTCTGCTCTCCTCTGCCTCATCTCATAACTACTTCTACCAATTGTTGATTGGGCTCGGTTGCTGTCAAAATCAAGACAATTGCATTCAAGCACAACGCAGTAACTTATTCAAGAAGGAACAACAAGCTATAGACCATGAATTAACTCTGTAACAACTATAGGGAAACTAAATCTAGCTTAGACTGACTATGTGTATTGACACCAATATTTCCATCAGTTAACCGGATTAACAATTCATAATGAATACATTACTCAACACTGGTATACCCAAACCCCAATCAGATGAGTCAGAGAACTATTGAAAAAGAATACCATCTCTAAAGAAGAATGCAATTCTAAAAATGCTTGGAGATTCTTGTTAGTCTTAATAAACACCTTTTTTCTCAAAGAATTATATAAGAACACGCTTCACTTCAGATCCAAGACATGATGTACTTTCTCCAAATGGTGCTAGCTAACAACACCTTCATACTCTAGAAAGAACCCAAGAGAAATAAGCTCAATGCACCACCCAGGTAAACCAGAATGGAAACCACAATATACATTTTCTATGTATCACATATAAAGAAACCATCATGATTGCACAGATAGCAGCCCCTGATTAATGTGAATATGAGAGAGAAATGGGAGCAGAGTGGGCTGGAAGTACAAAGAAAACTAACCTTAGGTAAGTTGCTCACTAATGATGCAGAATCTAGAGGTACACATTGATGATGCAGAACCTGGAGGACACCTGGTCATATGCACTCCGCCAGTATCTACCTCCTCCATAGGTGAAGACCTGATTTTACTCTGAATCAAAGAGCAGCCCCTTGAAGATAGGAAAATGTAAGCAATTAATTGTCAGATTATGAATTACCTCACCTTTGCTCTATTGCTAGTCAACCAAATTGACTCCGGTGTGCTGCCGCAAATGTGGTGCTATGCCCAAGGAAAAAGCTACAGAGAAGGAAGAAGAAACCAGTGAAGAAGGGATCTAAGTTTTCTGCTGAGTATAGGAAAATCTATGGAGAATCATTGTTATAAGAAAAATAAAATCAACAAGACATGAATAGGAAAGAAGAGGATGGAAGAAGAACAAACCTCAATGACATGAACGGAGCAGAGGAAGCAAACTCGTTGACTCGGACTTGAGGGCGACGTGAGGAGGCAGGGGAGGAGGAACCGCTGGCGAGCAGGAGGGATGGAAAGAGGGAAGAGGACGAATCAGAGAGAGAATGAAAGGGACGGCGTCCTTCCCTGCCTCGTACCCTCCCCAGATCGAGGCCCGAAGCAGCCGCTCCTGCCTCCGCCTTCTCGCCCCTAGCCAGCGCGGCGTGAGGGGCGGCGACCCGGCGAGCCCGGAGAGAGAGAGAGAGAGAGAGAGAGAGAGAGAGAGTACCTGAGAGAGAGAGGGAGCGCGCACACACGGAGCAGCCGCAGCTCGGCGTCGAGGAGGCACAGAGACGGCCGGCCCCCCACCTCCCTTCCTCCTCTCCCGATCCAGGAGCGGATCGAGCCGCCACCAACCGCCAGGTCGCGCCCGACCTCGCCGGCGCAGGCCGACAGCAGCCGTTGACCCTCTCCTGTCTGCTGCCTCACCTCCCTCTCCTCTTTCCTCTCACTTTCTCCATCGCGGACGGGGGGCGGCGGCGGCGGCGCATGAGGAACGAGGGTCGCGGGGTGGGCTAGGTCTGCTGCCCGCTCACCTTTTATCACGCGACGAGCGTGGTGCGGTGGTTTTTTCGCTCGCGTGGTGCGCTGCACCCCCACGCGCGGCGCGGTGCGGTGGGCTTTTTTCCCTCGCATGGTACCGTGCGCTCGATGCCTTCGTTGTGACTACCTACCCCTTCATCCTTTATAAGTTAGATTATCAACAGCCTATTACACATTCAGAGGCTATTGATGCAAAAAGTATAATATTTCTCCAAATAATTACTTGCTTGAGTGGTCAAAAAAAGCACTTGCGTACGTGAGCAAAATAAACTGTGTTACAAACTAGAACAAACCTAATTAGGATATGTGGGTGAGACCAAGCAAATCCAGTATTGATTAATTACTTGCTAGCATTGTCCCCAACCGCCCAATACTATTACACATCTGTGTTATCACCATGCACGTCCAAGGCTGCAGTGCCTCTGCAACTCCATCTGATCCCACACGTGCCACTTCTTCCATTACATGGTGCAAATCCAGCTCTTCAGTATATGTACCTACAGTTGTAAGAAAACAAATACAACTTTCCATATCAGTGTATGTACTTATTATATATACCAACTTTTGTAAGAAAAGAAATACAAAATCTTCTAGTATATTTTTCACTAACTCCTCACGAATCACAACAGGCTAGCTGCTCGGCATGGTATATATATTTCTCATCTCTATCTTGCTAGTGATGCAAGCCTGTTGTTCCAAATCAAGTGGCATAGATGGCCATGCATAAGGAAAGCTTGTTCTCAGTGTGCATGCCATATCTGATAGCGGTGGGGGCAAACGTTCAAGACGCACATTAGCAAGGTCAAAGCTGCAGGTCAGTCGTCTAGAAAGGCAGAGGGCAGTCGTGGTGACGCCATGGCGCACGGACAGAGAGCTGCGTTATTAGGTTGTGGCACCCATAGCGATTAGGCAGTTGCGACGTTCTTCGTCATGGCGGAAGCAACACTTCCACTTCCTCGTGGTCGGAAGCAGTCCACAGCAGACTGCCGTCGTTGCCGGTGCCATGTGGTCGTTGGCCCTTGTTTCTTGTTTCCGAGGAAGGTAGACCGCCGTTCTTGCCGTTGCCATGATTTTTCTTTATGAGGAGGCTATAGATGAGACGACACATAATTCTGAAGATCAACGGCAGGTGATGATCTGTCCGCATAGAAATTAAACATACAGGGAGACATCAAAGTTAGGATCAGGTGGTCAGTAAGGATTTAGGAGGCGACTTCATTCCGTTCAGACCTAATTTCTCAGTCGTAGCTATTGATCCGTGCTTACATACGGTCCTGCTCCGAGGCGCTAGGGGCAGGCGGCCAAATCTGAAAGTCATCCTGTTGGATTTGTTAGTCGCGTACCTGAAAGTCGTGATGCTATGAAACGGACGAAGATTGGAATATAGAGCGACTGGATTAACTGGAGTAGTGCCATGCTATGAATTCTACGATGTGGCTAGAAAGGGGATCGAGAGAGACACATGGAGAGGCGAGGAGAGGCGGCGGCGGAGGATACACATTTACACAGGGAGATGCAAGGGGAAGCGGCGGCGGAGCGAGATTGTCGCTGGGTTGCTGAAGCATGCATGGTGTTGTTTTACGTAGTAGATTGAATCAGGCGGCGGCGGAGGAGACACATGGAGAGGCGAGGGGAGGCGGTGGCGGAGCGAGATTGTCGTTGGGTCGCTGGAGGATGCATGGTGTTGTTTTACGCAGCAGATTGAATCTGACCTCATGTCTCCGTGAACAGTTTTTTTCTGTAAAGTGCAATGGACAGATTTTTTGACGTACATAGCATCAGGTTAGATTTACATGCATCTTGGTCAGATTGGCTCTTATTTTTTCCGCCAAGCAACCGCCAGATTAAGATAGCTTGATCACATAGATCAAGCGATTAAGTTAATTTTGATTTTGTGGTCAGGTTAAGATAGCTTGATCACATAGATCAAGCGATTAAGTTAATTTTGATTTTGTGGTCCAACCGTGAAAAGGTGTGCTCTCGCTAGATTGATTCATGGAGGCCATATAGAGACCAACCGTGAAAGGATTATGTTAGTTCTCTTGAAAAAAAAAGTGTGGTTAATCTACACCATAATAACTCGGCCCCACCAGATTAAGGGCTCCTAATTACTGATTAACATGATAATTTCTTGGAAGTCTGTAATTAGTATAGGTATAGATAGATGCAACAATATATCCAACATGCTGTGACCATGCTCTTGTGATAACCATCCCTCACCATGCTCTTGTGATAACCATCCCTCAGACTGGCTTGTCAAAGGTGATCGTTCCTGGATCACAAACATGCCAACCCAGAGACATCTCATGATCCTTCCAGCGATCACAACCACGACTAATAATTGGCCTCAGACTGTGATCCTTACGACGATCACAACCACGGCCAATATTTGGCCTGTGATCCTTACGGCGATCACAACCACGACCAATAATTGGCCCGTGATCCTTACGACGATCACAACCACGACCAACATCTGGTCCAAATCAACACGATGGCCTTCCCGCCACCAACACAATGCAAACCTCATACTTAGTGTGCAAGATTTTTTAAATGTCGACCCATGGTGTGACCTACTTTCGAGCGTGTCCTTAACCGTGGACTCGGCTATCGATAGATTAATACACTCTGCAGAGGTAGCGCACTGGACCCACACCACGAAACCCATGGCCTCGCACTCCCATTCGGGTGGACCAACGACATTCCGATGAAACCCCTCCATTGCCATGACACTCTCCCGACCACTCCGACTCACTCCCCATCGGGCTAGTCCTGGGTGGCCCCGTGTCTATCAAAGACACAACGACCACCGTCGTGGCCAAATGATCCCACACGGGGACCCGGTACCAAAAACTCAACAACGGGCACACAAGGTTATGCCTGCTTACCAGGCCAGGGTACATCACACCCATAAGCTTCCCTAGTTGGAAGCACCAACCAGAGGCATGACAATGAAACGAATAAAGGCCGTCCCATACCGGCAAATGTGGTTGCACTCGGAAAGACTCGATTCAGCGACACCATGACCCGGTCAACAACATATTAAAGTTGAGTTATTATTAGGTTCAACTTAAAGTGAAAATAACCGGCGTCATAATGCCATGACATGCATCACCAACATATGCATCACATATCAACGGAATTGAGTGAGTCAACTATGCTCACACTGAGCATCAACAACTCATGATGCTTCTCTGGTTAAGATCAAGCCTCACTTCAACCAGAACCTTTTCTAGCAAATTTATCATTTTTACTCATGCAAGAAAATAATTCCACTAATTATTCATATCCATAGCCATATTATTCTTTCATCACCCAAAAATTAAATCCTTGCTAGTTTACCAACTAAGTTCACTTCAAACTTTCTGTAAATCAAGCATATTCACTTTAACAAGCATATAACAGAATATAATTAACATATTAATAATTTAAATGCACGCATAATCATTTTTTCAAGTAGAAAATCACAAATATTGTAGTGGCACTATGAAAATGTTGCTGTGGCTTGCCTTAGTGCAGATGAGGTTCACAATACTCCCAGTGATCCTCAAGACAAGCCTGATCTTCTGAAAATATTTAAAAACGCAAAAAGGAATCATTAAGAAACCTTCTGAAATTCACCAGAAAATCTAGACAGCAGGGAAAAATCCCATCTTTGGTGAGCTGCTAGATTTTTGGACAAAGAACACAATGCAAAAAGAATCAAATCACTTGGACTTATGGTTAAAAAGTTTTGGCCGTTTGAAGTTCTCTGGATTTAAATGAAATTTGAATTAAAAAATAAACAGACTGGGGGGAGGGTGACGTCGAAGGCGTAAAAGCCCAGGGCGCCACCACTCGTACCGCTTCACGCGCGTACAGAGTGGCTGAGCGGGCCCTGCTAGTTAGGTGAGGTGGAGGGGGAGGGGGAAACAGGGAGCAGCGAGGCTTCGCTGGAGCGCACGCTAGCGGCAAGGGCTCTTGGGCCAAAACGAGAGGGAGGGATCGAGAGAGGAAACGGAGGCGCACCTGCCCGTACCCGTAGAGTGGCTAGGGGTGGTCGGACGACACCGGAATCGGCCTCTGCAATGTAGGCAGAGAGCAGAGGTCACCGGAGATGAAGACGACGACGACTAGGGGCGACTCCAGGGGATCCAACCGAGCGGAACGACACCACCGGAGAGTGGCGGAGGCCCTGGAAGGGTTTCCCTGGCCTGGTAGGGGCTGGAGCTGCGGGAACGACCTGAGGGGATCGCCGGCGAGCTTGAGCTCGGGGACGGAAGCCCGCGGCCTGCCCGGCCGGGCTACGGCTTTCTACGTGCTTGTGGAGTGTGTGGGAGTGGATGAGGGTGCTCGAGGAGGCTGGGGGTGGCCGTATTTATAGGCGAGCGGCGAGAGGGCTCGGGCTCCGCCGTTGGACACCTGGCCGTGGCGCCCGGCGATGAACGACGTCAATGAGAGAGGGGGAAGAAGACGTAGCTCACGCGGGGACTGTTGGCGGACGGGGACGAGCACAGGGGCGAGAGGAAGACGACGAGCACAGTGCACCGCACACTGTGGCATTGGTTGGACCATGCCCGTGCCCGCTACGGCGAGCTCCAGCGTCGGTGAGTGCCAGGGCGGAGTTAAGTGAGTAGAGACAGTGATGGTGGCGCGGTTTGGCACGCTCGGGCAGGAGGGGCAGCGAGCACGCGCGCAACAGAGCGCTCGGCGGCACTCAAAGCGCGTGTTTTGCATGCCAGCACACCTGGATGAACGCGGTCACCGCGTGAACTATGACCTCAGGCTGACCTAAGCCCAAACTTCATGTCTTGTGTGTAGTCCGTGGTAGTTTTGAGTGTTAGCACGCTTGGGTTTGGGTTCAGGTGCAGTAGAAATGGTTTTACACTTCGGGTAAGTTTCTGGACAGTAACTTTGAGAGTTTACTGTGGTCAAACCACTGGGAGTTGAGGGCTGAGCTTTGGAGGCTAGCCAATATTTACTAAGGTGAAGATGCACAAGAAAAACCAGCTAAAATGGATCAAGTAAAATGGTAGTTGCTGTAGAAACTACCATTTCTGTCCAGAAATGAAAATATTTTCTGTAGCCAAAATATTCCAAAAAGTGATGATATATTTTTGCTTAGAAAGTTCCCTAGGGTTCCAAGAATAATTGGGATTTTTCTCAGAATTTTATGGGCGAGAAAAATTGGGGTTGCTTTGGAGCACATTGAGCTAGCTAGGGTTTAGGAGGGAAAATGAATATTTTCATTAAAGAAAAATATTCCAAATGATATTATGAGGTGAAACAGAGATGGAGTTATGGTTTTAGAGGGAGAAGAAGCACTTGGGTGAAAGTCAAGGGGTACCCAAGTGGTTAAGTCCAAATGAAAGGATTCAAAAACTCCAAACTCAAATTCAAACCAACTGAAAATCAGGCAAAGAAGAGGGGGCAAAAACCAGGCTGTCACATCCATTGTAGCATAGTTGTCGTCTCGCCAACTATTGCTACTATGACTATCGCTACCGCTTAGTGATAAAGTCAAGAAATTACATGGTGATTGCATTTCATACAATAAAGTGACAACCATATGGCTCCTGCCAGTTGCTGATAACTTTGTTACAAAACCTGATCATCTCATACAACAATTTATATCTCATCATGTCTTAACCATATCACATCACAACAAGCCCTGCAAAAACAAGTTAGACGTCCTCTACTTTGTTGTGGCAATTTTTACGTGGCTGCTATGGGCTTCTAGCAAGAACCGTTCTTACCTACGCATCAAAGCAACAACGATTTTTCATCAAGTGTGCTGTTTTAACCTTCAACAAGGACCAGCCGTAGTCAAACTCGATTCAACTAAAGTTGGAGAAACAGACACCCGCCAGCCACCTGTGTGCAAAGCACGTCGGTAGAACCAGTCTCGTGACCGCGGTCATGTAATGTCGGCCCGGGCCGCTTCATCCAACAATACCGCCAAATCAAAGTAAGACGTTGGTGGTAAGCAGTATGACTATTATCGCCCACAACTCTTTGTGTTCTACTCGTGCATATATCATCTATGCATAAACCTGGCTCTGATACCACTATTGGGGAACGTATAATTCAAAAAGTTTCCTACGGTCATGCAAGATCTATCTAGGAGAAGCATAGCAACAATACGGGAGATTGTGTTCACCTACCGTCGTAGACCAAAAGCGGAAGCGTTTAGTAATGCGGTTGATGTAGTCGAGCGTCTTCACGATCCAACCGATCCAAGTACCGAACATACGACACCTCCATGTTCAGCACACGTTCAACATGATGACATCCCTCGAGCTCTTGATCCAGTATAGGGTCGATGGAGAGTTCCATCAGCACGACAGTGTGGTGACGGTGTTGATGAAGTTACCGGCGCAAGGCTTCGCCTAAGCACTACAACGATATAACCAAGGTGTTAAACTGTGTAGGGGGGCACCGCACACGACTAAGAGATTGTCTGTTGTGCTTTGGGGTGCCCCTACCCCCATATATAAAGGTGGGAGGGAGGAGGTGGCCGACCTAGAGGGGCGCTTCAAAGGGGGGAGTCATACTAGGACTCCTTAGTCCTAGTAGGATTCGCCTTCCTTTCCAGAGTAGGAGAAGGGGGAACGGAAAGAGAGAGGGAGAAGTAATGCGGGGGGGGGGGGTGCCCACTCCCCTAGTCCAATTCAGTTTGGCTAGGGGGGCGTGCACCACCTCCTAGCCGCCGGCCTCCTCTTCCCACTAAGGCCCATGAAGGCCCAATACTCTCCCGGGGGGTTCCGGTAACCTTCTGGTACTCCGAAAAATGTCCAAACCTATCCGAAACCTTTCCGATGTACAAACATAACCTTCCAATATATCAATCTTTATGTATTGACCATTTCGAGACTCCTCGTCATGTCTGTGCTCTCATCCAGGACTCCGAAAAAACTTCGGTCATCAAAAACACGTAACTCTTAATACAAATCGTCATCGAACGTTAAGCGTGCGGACCCTACTTGTTTGAGAACTATGTAGACATGATCGAGACACATCTTTGATTAATAACCAATAGCTGAACCTGGATGCTCATATTGGCTCCTACATATTCTACGAAGATCGTTATCGGTCAAACCGCACAACAACATACGTTGTTCCCTTTGTCATCGGTATGTTACTTGCCAAAGATTTGTACGTCGGTATCATCATACCTAGTTCAATCTCATTACCGGAAAGTCTCTTTAATCATTCCATAATGCTTCATCCCGTAACTAACTCATTAGTCACATTGCTTGCAAGGCTTATAGTGATGAACATTACCGAGAGGGCCCAGAGATACCTCTCAGATACACGGAGTGACAAATCCTAATCTCGATCTATGCCAACCCAACAAAAACCTTCGAAGACACATGTAGAGAATCTTTATAATCACCCAGTTATGTTGTGAAGTTTGATAGCACACAAGGTGTTCCTCCGGTATTCGGGAGTTGCATAATCTCATGGTCTGAGGAACATGTATAAGTCATGAAGAAAGCAGTAGCAATAAAACTGTAACGATCATAATGCTAAGCTAACAGATGGGTCTTGTCCATCACATCATTCTCCTAATGATGTGATCCTGTTCATCAAATGACAACACACGTCTATGGTTAGGAAACATAACCATCTTTGATTAACAAGCTAGTCAAGTAGAGGCATCCTAGGGACACTATGTATTGTCTATGTATTCACACATGTACTAAGTTTGCGATTAATACAATTCTAGCGTGAATAATAAAAATTTATCATGATATAAGGAAATATAAATAACAACTTCATTATTGCCTCTAGGGCATATTTCCTTCAGAGAGGTATGAGACCTCTGACAAGTACTTCGCCTAAAAGATGGAGGAGAATAGCTCAGCTAGTGAGCATGTGCTCAGAATGTCTGGGTACTACAATCGCTTGAATCAAGTGGCAGTTAATCTTCTAGGTAAGATAGTGATTGACAAAGTTCTGTAGTCACCATCACCAAGTTACTGGAACTTCGTGATGAACTATAATATGCAAGGGATGATGAAAGCAATTCCCGAGCTCTTTGTGATGCTGAAATCAACGAAGGTAGAAATCAAGAAAAAGCATCAAGTGTTGATGATTAAATAAGACCACTAGTTTCAAGAAAAGGGCAAAGGGAAAGAAAGGGAACTTCAAGAAGAATGGCATACAAGTTGTCACTCCCATGAAGAAGCCCAAAGTTGGACCTAAGCCTGAAACTGAGTGTTTCTACTTCAAAGAAAATGGTCATTGGAAGCAGAACTACCCCAAATATTTGGCGGATAAGAAGGATGGCAAAGTGAATAAAGGTATATTTGATATACATATTATTGATGTGTACCTTACTAGTGCTCGTAGTAGCCCCTGGGTATTTGATACATGTTCGGTTGCTAAGATTAGTAACTCGAAACAGGAGTTGCAGAATAAATAGAGACTAGTTGAGGGTGAAGTGATGATGTATGTTGGAACTAGTTCCAAGATTGGTATGATCATCATCGCACACTCCCTATACTTTAGGGATTAGTGTTGAACCTAAATAAATATTATTTGGTGTTTGCATTAAGCATGAATATGATTAGATGATGTTTATTGCAATACGGTTATTCATTTAAGATAGAGAATTATTGTTATTTTGTATACATGAATAAAACCTTCTATGGTCATACACCCAATGTTAATGGTTTATTGAATCTCGATCATAGTGATACACATATTCATAATATTGATGCCAAAATGATGCAAAGTTGATAATGATAGTGCAACATACTTGTGGCACTGCCATTTAGGCCATATTGGTGTAAAGCGCATGAAGAAACTCCATGTTGATGGGCTTTTGGAATCACTTGATTATGAATCATTTGATACTTGCGAACCATGCCTTATGGGCAAGATGACTATAACTCCGTTCAGCGAAACAATGGAACGAGCTAATGACTTATTGGAAATAATGCATACCGATGTATGCGGTCCGATGAGTGTTGAGGCTCGTGGCGGGTATCATTATTTTCTGACCTTCACAGATGATTTCAACAGATATGGGTATATCTACTTAATAAAACACAAGTATGAAACATTTAAAAATTTCAAAGGATTTAGAGTGAAGTTGAGAATCATCATAACAAGAAAATAAAGTTTCCACGATCTTATCGGGGAGGTGAATATGTGAGTTACGAGTTTGGCATTCATTTAAAACAATGTGGAATAGTTTCACAACTCACGCCACCTGGAACACCACATCATAATGGTGTGTTCGAACATCATAACCGCACTTTATTAGATACGGTGTGATCCATGATGTCTCTTACTGGTTTACCACTATCGTTTTGGGGGTACGCGTTAGAGACAACTGCATTCACGTTAAACAGGGCACCATCAAAATCCGTTGAGACAACACCGTATGAACTATGGTTTGGCAACAAACCTAAGCTGTCGTTTTTTTAAATTTTGGGGATGCAATGCTTATGTAAAAAGGCTTCAGCCTGATAAGCTCGAACCCAAATCGGAGAAGTGCATCTTCATAGGATACCCTAAGGAAACAATTGGGTACACCTTCTACTACAGATCTGAAGGCAAGATCTTTGTTGCCAAGAATGGAACCTTTCTAGAGAAGGACTTTCTCTCGAAAGAAGTGAGTGGAAGGAAAGTAGAACTTGATTAGGTAGTTGTACCTTCTCTCAATTTGGAAAGTAGCTCATCCGAGAAATCCGTTCCCGTGATGCCTACACCAACTGGAGAGGAAGTTAATGATAAAGATCATGAAACTTCAGATCAAGTTACTACAGAACCTCGTAGGTCAAACAGAGCATGATGCGCACCAGAGTGGTACGCTAGTCCTGTTCTGGAGGTCATGTTACTTGACCATGAAGAACCTACGAACTATGAAGAAGCTATGATGAGCCCAGATTCCGATAAATGGCTTGAGGCCATGAAATCTGAGATCGGATCCATGTATGAGAACAAAGTGTGGACTTTGGTGGATCTGCCCGATGATCAACGACCCATAGAGAATAAATGGATCTTCAAGAAGAAGACTGACACTGATGGTAATGTTACTGACTATGAAGCTCGACTTGTCGCAAAAGGTTTTCCACAAGTTCAAGGAGTTGACTACGATGAGACTTTCTCACCTGTAGCGATGCTTAAGTCTGTCCGAATCATGTTAGCAATTGCCGCATTTTATGATTATGAAATCTGGAAAATGGATGTCAAAACACCATTTCTTAATGGATTTATTAAAGAAGAGTTGAATATGATGCAACCAGAAGGTTTTATCAACCCTAAAGGTGCTAACAAAGTGTGCGAGCTCCAGCGATCCATTTATGGACTGGTGTGAGCATCTTGGAGTTTGAATATATGGTTTTATACAGACTTATAGAGAAGCCTGTATTTACAAGAAAGTGAGTGGGAGCACTACACCATTTCTGATAAGTATATGTGAATGACATATTGTTGATCGGAAATGATGTAGAATTTTCTGGAAATCATAAAGGAGGTTTTGAAATGAGTTTTTCAAAGAAAGACCTCAGTGAAGTTGCTTACATATTGGGCATCAAGATCTACAGAGATAGATCAAGATGATTGATAAGATTTTTCAATGAGTACATACCTTGACAAGATTTTGAAGTAGTTCATAATGGAGCAGTTAAAGAAGGAGTTCTTGCCTGTGTTGCAAGGTGTAAAATTGAGTAAGACTCAAAACCTGACCACAGCAGAAAATAGAAAGAGAATGCAAGTCATTCCCTATGCCTCAGCCATAGGTTCTATAAAGTATGCTATGTTGTGTACCAGACCTATTGTGTAACTTATCATGAGTTTGGCAAGGGGGTATGATAGTGATCCAGGAGTAGATCACTGGACAATGGTCAAAGTTATCCTTAGTTACCTAAGAGTACTAAGGAAATATTTCTTGATTATGGAGGTGATAAAGAGTTCGTCGTAAAGAGTTACATCGATACTAGATGACTTTAAGTCTAAATCTGTATACATATAGAAAGTGGGAGCAATTAGCTAGAGTAGCTCCATGCAGAGCATGGTAGACATAGAAAATTTGCAATACATACGGCTCTGAATATGACAGACCCATTGACTAAACTTCTCTCACAAGCAAAACATGATCACACCTTAGTACTCTTTGGGTGTTAATCACATAGTGATGTGGACTAGATTATTGACTCTAATAAACCCTTTGGTTTTTGATCACATGGTGATGTGAACTATGGGTGTTAATCACATACAGGTGTGAACTATTGGTGTTAAATCACATGGCGATGTGAACTAGATTATTGACTCTACAAGTGGGAGACAGAAGGAAATATGCCCTAGAGGCAATAATAAAGTTGTTATTTTATATTTCCTTATATCATGATAAATGTCTATTATTCATGCTAGAATTGTATTAACCGGAAACTTGATACATGTATGAATACGTAGACAAAACACCGTGTCCCTAGTATACCTCTACTTGACTAGCTCGTTGATCAAAGATGGTTAAGTTTCTAGCCATGGATATGTGTTGTCATTTGATCAACAGGATCACATAATTAGGAGAATAATGAGATGGACAAGACGCATCCGTTAGCTTAGCATAATGATCGTTCAGTTTTATCGCTCCTGCTTTCTTCATGTCAAATACATATTCCTCCGACTATGAGATTATGCAACTCCCGGACACCGAAGGAATGGCTTATTTGCAATCAAACATCACAATGTAACTGGGTGATTATAAAGATGCTCTACAGGTATCTCCTAAGGTGTTTGTTGGGTTGGCATAGATCGAGATTAGGATTTGTCACTCCAAGTATCAGAGATGTATCTCTGGGCCCTCTCAGTACACGTCATATGAAGCCTTGCAAGCAATGTGACTAATGAGTTAGTTACGGGATGATGCATTACAGAACGAGTAAAGAGACTTGCCGGTAACGAGATTGAACTAGGTATGAAGATATCGACGATCGAATCTCGGGCAAGTAACATACCGATGCCAAAGGGAATAACGTATGTTGACACTGTGGTTCGACCGATAAAGATCTTCATAGTATATGTGTGAACCAATATGAGCATCCAAGTTCCACTATTGGTTATTGACCGCAGAGGTGTCCCGGTCATGTCTACATAGTTCTCGAACTCGTAGGGTCCGCACACTTAACGTTCGATGACGTTATGTATTATATGAGTTATGTGTTTTGGTGACTGAAGGTTGTTTTGAGTCCCGAATGAGATCACGGACATGACAAGGATTCTCAAAATGGTCGAGAGGTAAGGATTGATATATTGGAAGGTAGTATTCGGACACCGGAAGGGTTTCGGAGTGTATTAGGTACAAACCGGAGTACCAGAGGGGTTACCGGAACCCCCCGGTGGAAGATATGGGCCATATGGGCGATAGGAGGGAGGCTAACCAGCCCACAAGGGAGGAGGCCGAATTGGACTAGGGAAGGGGGCGCCACCACCTTTCCTTCTCCCTCTCCTACTCCTTCCCCCTTTCCCCCTCTGGTAAAAGGAAAAAGGGGGGCCGAATCCAACTAGGAGTCCAAGTGGGACTCTTGGCGCGCCTAGGGCCGGCCTCCTCTTCCTCCCTCCTTTATATACTGGGGCCGGGGGCACCTCTAGGCACATCAATTGTTCCCAGCCGTGTGCGTGCCCCCCTCCACCGTTTACTCCTCCGGTCATATTGTCGTAGTGCTTAGGCGAAGCCCTGCGCGGATCACATCACCACGCCGTCATGCTGACGGAACTCATCTACTCCTTCGACCCTCTACTGGATCAAGAGTTCGAGGGGCGTCATCGAGCTGAACGTGTGCAGAACTCGGAGGTGCCGTACGTTCGGTGCTTGATCAGTTGAATCGAGAAGACGTTCGACTACATCAACCGCGTTAAGCTAACCTTTCACTTTCGGTCTATGAGGGTACGTGGACACACTCTCCCCCTCTTGTTGGTATGCATCTCCTAGATAGATCTTGCGTGAGCGTAGGATTTTTTTTGAAATTGCATGCTACATTTCCCAACAAGACCCTACGTCCTGCTCTTGTTAATATTGACGATGATGTATCAAGTACAGAGTTGATCTACCTAGAGATCGTAAGTTGTGGTCTAAACCCTAGGGGTATGATGATGAATGTCATAATGATCTATCGACTAGCCTGGCCTCAGCTTATATAATGTACCGAAGGCCTAAGATAACAAGAGTCCTAGTCGGCTACGTCAGTGGAGCGGAGTCCTTGTCTTGATCACCGAGTCTTGTGGAATCTTCCTCGTATATGTCATGGGTTACCCAAGTGGCTCATTAGTGAACCGCCATGGACGTCCTCGGCCCGACCCACTAGTCAGGAGACGACATGGTGAGTACCCCCTAGTCCATGACACCATCACTTTGGTAGACCATTTGGGATCTTCCTCGATCTTCTCCATCGACGCAATTTGCACATTTGCTATTTTTGTGAACTGAATCTGAACATGTCATCATCTTATAGGTAAACTAAAAAATATAATTTGTTGAACTACTTTGACGCCCTCCAACCTGGCGTGGTGTATCCCAAAAACATACAAAATGAAAGGCACCCAGAGGGCTGAGGGTACTATACCACTGGATTTTATCAGCGAGCAAGGAGTTGGTTCGGAGAATGTATGTGGACGGTGGCTGCCGGATGTGCGTTGGATCAAACTTATCCTTGATGTGCCTTTTTTCTCTGCTACAGGTCAAGCTATTGTGGATTTTATAGCTCATGATCATTTAGGGAATCTTCAACGGCAACCCATAAATTTCCTCCCACATCCGTCTGCGGACAGGTGGGGTCCAGTCAGCGGACACGAATGTGAGACGCCACCATCCAACACTGCCGGTATACATCCGACCAACAATTTGGACTAATCGGATGAAATTCGTTCAAATACGACCGGATTTCATTACATGTACATCAACTGAGTGGTGCTATTTTGGCTCTAGAGGTATAATTAATACCTAATCTAAATGGTCGCCGGCCCCCGTTCATCGTGTCTGGTCATGAGCTCCGAGAACTGAAACTCCGCCTTCTCCAGCTCTGCCTCTGCATCTCCAGCTCTGCCTCTGTAACTTCGCCTCCATAGACCTAGGGACCGAAGCTGTCCACCTCCATGTCGTCGCCAAGCGGCTAATCGGTCAACGATGTTCAGTCCACCAAGCTTGGCTTCAACAGGAGGTGAGGAGCCGTGGCCTTCTTGGGACCCGAGAGGCGGTGACCTGTCATGCACTACTCTTCCTTACTGCCGGCAGCGCCCGCGGATGTGCCGACTTCGTGGTCGTGGCGGCGGAGGAGGAGGATGTCACGGAGGACGAGGAGGGTGGCGCTGGTTCGTCATCGGTCTCCTTCTCCATTGGGACATCGTCGTCCTCACTCCTCTGGTTGTCTGCTGGCCAGCTAGCCGATAACAATGGTGGCCGTCTCCTTCTTATGGTCCGGCGTCAGCCTGTCCTAGAGAGCTTTGACGGGGAGGAATCCATGGTGGGAGTGGTGCGGGGAGGGATCAGAGGCGGATGCCTGTGGCTATGGCCGGGCAGCGGTTTATATAGCAATGGCGGGTGGCAGAGGGACGAACGGGTGGCGCGAAGGAGATGCCTCGGCAACCGCGTGCCATCAATGTGGGAGGCAGACTGGCGGACAGGCGACCATCATGTCGTTTGAACGGGCAACAATCGCCCGCAGCAGGAAGCGGCACGAACGGCGCTCTCTCAGCTGACGCGTCACTTTAATGCCGACACCAGTGAGTGGGCACGTCTGATCTGACTGGCCATGAATGCGGCACTGACGCTCTGGAGCGGCGCTAACCGTTTCGAGCGGGAAGCATGCAGGAGGGGGAGGGCCTCACAACGACTAGATGAGGATGAGTGTCAATCTCTGGTGGCAATTTCTTTACAAATTCTAGCACATCTTTATCTTTATCTTTACTAGTACAATCCCCGTGCGTTGCCACGGGCCTTTTAATTTTTTTTATTGCATACATAAGCATAAGGCACTTCCAATTTCACATGTATAGAAAAAATTTACAGTAACAATCGAAAAATGTACTTGATGCAATGTATTTTCATTATTCCTCTTCACTTGCATCTCCTAAAATATCAGGAATATTGTCTTCAGCTTCCTTCGCACAGTACTTGAGCAATTATAGTAAAAAAATCTTCGTTGACTTGTAACCATCCTGCATAAGTACTTCATACAGTTAGCATGAAGATTTCACATGAAAATGTAAGAACATGCAAACATAGAGTATTCAACTTGTAAATTGGATGAACCAATTTTTTATCATTCCATGAGAGCGTATTAAAATCAAAAACAAAATAACTCAACACATTAATGAAATAAATAAATATTTATTATCTCGATTATAATGATGATAAATAATTGTATGTATCTTGAATATAAAAATAGAATAGACAAATATGAACAGCCTCCCACAAAAAGGAAAAGCCACTCCTCGCTTCTCACCACACAAGCATATCACACATCCTTTATCCCCACCGCATAAGGCACAGCTTCAGCAACTCACATGGCATAGTCTTCAGCTTCTCTCCCTGCCACTGCGCCTCTTGTCCCGTCACAACACGTCCCCCGGCTCCTCTCCCCACCCGTCATCGCTTCCTTTCCCTATCTATGGGTCGATCTGTAGCGTAGATAAGCGACAATTGCTGGCCTAAATTCTATTGTCTGCACGCAGTGGCAGATGGACCACGCCCTACCGAGGAAAGCAGCAACGGGGCCATAGGTAACAGGCATCGACAACGTCAGTGGAACCAGAAACAATGCCATCAAACATGAGCGGCGACCTTGACCAAGCTCCATGTAGGTTAGTTCTTCCCCTTTCTTGTCATGTTTTGTCTCTGTTCTCAAATGAATAATTCATATATTCAACAAACGTAAAGAAAAATAATAATCTCATGTGTATCTATCAAATAAAAATTGTGCAGCAAACTTGCAGTGAACTTCGCTGATAGTGAATTTAATTGCTTATATGATGAATGCAGAAAGAATTTCTAAGAGATAGTAACAACTGACATGAAGTAAATCCGGTAGTCCATTGTTGATTAGAAATGTATGCTAATATGGCTCGGAGATGCAATAGAACAATGGAAGGGTTGCACTTGAAGATCAAATAGGACAACTCTGAGCAGTCTATGGTCACAAATTGTTTAGGCCCCAGATCTCAAGCATCAACTCTAACAGGAAGGGAATAAAGTGAACCAACTTCACAAGAAACAAAAATATAGGATTTCTATTTATATGATATGGGAGTCATAGACAATTGACATGTGATGATATTTCATGCTTGTGATGTGGTAGATAAATGCATCTCCTCGTCATCTTTCTATTCTCCTCCCTATCTCACAATTGTTTCTTCTTCATGTGTTCCTCATGGGGCCAAGCATAATCATTGATATGAATAGTCATTAAAATATCAAATCACTACAACCAACAATCCATCATCTGCTCCAAAATTGACCATAAGAAATAAACCAATTGCCAGAGACTGAAGTACAACCAAGGCTTAAGATTGCAAATAAAATAAAATAAAATGTGCTCCATTATTTTAGCTAAAATAACAGGAAAAGGTATTATTAGTTTTTTTCGCATTGCCAGTGATGTGTATGCTTGTAACATAATCACAGTCTCTTCAAAAATTAACACATCACTTCTCATTTTAGAAAGTTTTGAGTGTTATAGGCATATAAATATAAGACTTAACTCAATTGCCAATATTGTGAGCTTGACTGAACTAATGGATAGTGTGATGCATTCCCCAATCATTTGACTTTGAAATTTCAGAAATGGGAAGATTATAACTAACCAGTTGAAAGAAACTTCAGTCAAAGATGCTAGTACAGCTCCACCGAATAATGGTACGAGAGAACCTACTATGAGTAAATAAGGTGTCTGCAAGAACAAAACAACATAAGTATCTTTTTCTGCATATTTCATTTGTCAGTACGGACCACTTACCAAAGCTTGAAATAAAATACCTGTCCAAGGAAGAAGACAGAGAGTAGACAAGGGCACCATGGTGTGCATCAAGGTGACAACCACCTTTCCCAAACTCAGTTGCCTGTTTGTGTATCTCAAGCCTTCATGGATAATGTTCTTTTTCCTTCCTCATTTAGTGCCAATAGCAGGTGAGTTGGCGTTTGATTGATGTGCCTCAGCTTTCTTCTGGAAAAGCACATTGGCTCAGCTTCAGCTTCACATGTAGTTAAGTGAAGAAAAAGAAGAAACGATAACACACGATATATATGTCCATACTTTAGTCAGTCAAAGTAATTTTTTTGAAAGTTTTGTTCAGCTATTGAATTTATAAGTCGAACATATATTATAACACTAAAAGCCTCTTCTGCTGCTCCATCAATAATAGTCCAGAAATAGCAAGCAAGTGAACAAAATATAGTGATGTGTCTGTAGATTGTCAGGATTCATCATTGCATATCATTTTTCTCTGGATACTACATATGCAAGCGCATGATATTTATATGCCAACATTTCTGAATAAGCACCATATTTTCAGCTTGCTAAAACTCAAAAAATACATAAGCTCGGAAAAATCCATGAAGGAAGAAAACTCAGAAAATACAGAAGTTCTAAAACATGCAGACTTGTTCACACTAAATCAGTACCCACCTTTACCCATCAATACTACTTGTTTATTTTGACGAACCATCAAACCTGTAAGGAATTTGTTTACTTCTATAAATTACAGAAATAACATTATGAAAGATGCATTTAGGTACAGAGTTATAGGTAACTAACATGAATTGGATCTTGTAGGCCCCTGTGGCCCTGTATATATCTGTCTCAAGTCTTAACATCTCCAGCTCTTAGACAAACATAAAAACAATGTTAAATTCAAATGCCTTAAAAAACCACATGAATGAAATTTTGTATCGACCTGAACAACTATCAAGTCACACACCAAAAACGTCTATTATAGGATAGGAATTTTGTTGCTTCCCTCCAACCCCAATTGTAATCAAATTTTGACAAAAGAATGAATTACCACAGTGATCAATCACCTGAAGGACTTGAAATCACAGTGATCAATCTACATTCTTCCTCGGGTCTTTACTTTGAAACCGGGTTTGCCATGCTGCTTACAGAAGAGAAATGCTAGAAGCAGAAACTTCAGGTCTCTTGCAAGTCCAAAGTCAAACAAATTCAGAAGTTACTTCTAGTTCATTTCACTAACTAAGCCAAAACTAATCAAGGCAACTCACATGTGGGGAAATCCTCAAATTTTTGCAGTCCCAACTTAGAACTGAGAGAACTAAGTGAAAGTGGCACCTTTCTTCTACGCACCGCAACGGTCCTGTATGAAAGAAAAATAAGAGTGTCACTTGGCTTCACCATGTACCTATATTTTGTTAGCCCCGCGATGCAAGTTGAGAGGTGAGAGGTGATTCATTTTTCAAGAGAATTAGTCAAACTCTAATATCTTCACCATGTACTGAACTTTGTCGAGATGAGATGATTCAGTTGCCTAGTTTACAAAGGTTAGATGATCTAATTTGATCAATTTTCCACTTAAACTAAATATCATTAAACTTCCATTCAACTAAGCAGGGAGACATTCTGGGAGGCGTGGTGAACTTTTCTTCAGAGGTAGTTTTATGTTTCTTGCTTTTCACCTCTGCATTTTGGGCACCACCCAAATATATTTAACAAGAAAATACTTACAGTACTAAACCTGACCATTCCTTGAGAATACACAACAGGAATCATCAATATTTTCAACAACGGTCTGGTTGCCTCTAATGAGAACCACACATGTTGAGTTTCCTTCTTCTAGGGGCCCAAGATTAGGTGCCTGCAAAATAAGTCCCAAACTAAGGTACAGTACGGAAACAAAATATCCAAAATCGTATTAAAAATATGCTATAAAGCAGCGAATGCCAACACTCTGTTCTACCCTTTTCGTAATCAAGAAAAGCACCAACAGAGCACGAAGCCAAGTAATGCATAGCAGATGACTAAGTGGCATAGAAATGAGAATACCTTTACAATTTAAAATCAAAGATATCAAGAACGTGTTCTGTCTACAAGTACATATGCACTTTAATTGCTTACTTCTAAGCTTCAGCATGTAATCTATTTCGAGGAACCTCGTTCAGCTAGCAAGATTTCTCACATGATATTATTTTTTAGAACCATATAGACTCAGTAACAATCAAAGTCAAAGAATGGTGGCCTGTGGTGGACAGTCACAGTAACAAGATTTCTAGACTCAGTAACAATATTGTCAAGCATCCGAGTATCTTTGTTTTGATAATCAGGATACATGTGGTGGATAAACAGGTGCATGAGCTCATTATTTAGGTGAGTGCAGATTTCCAAATATCAACACACAAGAAACTCTTCTGTTGTAGTACACTCTAGCTATGCCTGAAACAAATAGGATTATTGGAATGGTTTGCTCAACAAATTGTTACCCGAGTATTCACCTTCGTCTATTTTGAACAAATGGGCTGGATAGATTAGTTAGTATTGCGTCAATGAAAATAAGATCACATGTGAAGAAAATAATATTCAAACCTTCTTTCTCCGACACTGAGAAATTTAGCTCTCTCACATATATAGATGAATGCATTATGAGAAAGTTTATCCCAACCACGAGAGATTGAGATTTACTCAATAGGATAGATAAACTTATAAGCAACCATTTTAGAAATGTAATGAAGACCTAAAGTGCACTCTCAAGTTACCTTTACCATAGTTTCTACAGAGGCCAATCCAATACCTCCCTGAATTGTTTAGCTCAGCATTGCTGGCCTCTTTTCCTTCATCCATATCACCCTGCAATGTAGAAAACTCCACTGAAATATTAAGATGTATATGAAAATCAGAATTCAAGCAGTTAGAATTTAGTAATGAACAATTAGGGTACTGCATAATATATTGCAATAGCTCATTAGGGTTAGGCCTCCGTAGTGAAGATGTCTCAGACAGTTACTGAAAGTGGGTATCAAGTATCAACCATGAATAAAATCGTTTCTTGCTTCATGGGCCAACTCTTACCAGAAACAGTGTGTGCTTCTGATTTCGGCGTGCAGAACACTACAGGCCGCGTGTCAGTTTATTGCTTGCTGAACATACCACCCAAAAATGACTCCACTACAAAAATGACTTCACCGGTGCTACCACCATCTCTCTCACCATCATATCAGGCAGGCAGGCGGGCAGGCAGTCTACAGACTCATCTCTTTCCACTACTGTTCTAGCCGGCATGCAGCAAACATTTCATTTCCCTGTCTAATTTTGGGAATTTTAGGCCTACCACTCTTGTGCACCATACTGACAAAATAGAAGACAAAAAACGTCCTGGCAATTTTTCACCTTGAATGCTAATCATGTTTTACAAATGCAATTATGTTTTGGAGCAAAAATTATGCATGTTTGGGAATTGATTAGTGGTAAGTAAGAGAAGAGGTTAATTATTATTACCGCGAGGACTTTCTTGTACTCGAAGATGATGAAGAGGATCTAGCCGTGGATCTTGAACTACTGGGACCTAGCGGAGAAGGGCACCAGGAAGTAGTTGTTGACAAAGTCGTTGCCACCAAGCGTGATGAGCACCAGCGACTGGCTCATGCGCTCACTCGCCGCGTCCTCGCCGACGTACGCCGCCAGCCTCTACTGGTAGTCCTGGAAGTTCTGCAGCAGCTGCGCGATCCTGATGTTGTTCACCTGCACACACACACATACAACATTATTGTCATCTCCATTGCATTATTGTAGATACGTATACATGATTCGAGCATGTGTGCGTGCTTGCGCGTGGAGCTTACAAATTGAACGCCTGTGTCGTTGAGGATGTCGACGCCGGTGGACGCGAAGTTGGCGCCGACGAGCAGGTTCTCGCCGCGCATGTAGGGGCTCAGGTACGGCAGCACGGGCTCTGCCCCGAGGTACTCGCCTGATCAAACATGTGGCAATGTCAAGAACTACTCTCCCAACCGAAAGAGAAATGGTGCAGCGGGGAGGATAACATAGTGCAGGGCCGGTCCTGAGATTTCAGGGGCCCTGGGCTAGGTAACACAAAGGGGCCCTAATGCCACATAAACATGTGAGCATTCATATTACCATTTTCTTGCCAAAAGATACTCCGTACACTATAACCTATGTTGCAAACATGTGAGCTATCGAAAAAACAGGATCATAGACAATAAAGGTAAAAGTTGCTCGCTCTTGTGATCTTGTCATCGACACTTATATTTCGAATATTAGGTAAACAAGGTACACTTTCATGCCCACTCAAATTGTTATCATCCTAAAATTTTCACTTGTTTTTTTAACATTAACTAAAGCTAATTCTGGGTTTTTAACAATAACTAAAGCTAATTCCTCGTAATTCGAAGAAGTTGTATCTATTCTAAAAACTGTCAAATTAGGAGCAGTCTTGCTAATTACAGGAGCAAGGCATGGAAGTAGCAAACAACACATATGACAGATGAAATTATGAACACTACTGATTAAATAAAAAATGAAAAGCAAGGCAGGGAACAAGGTACCTGATCTGTACTTACGTGGATGGCTAGAAAATTAGAAATTGCAAGATCTTGTTGTTGCTTACAAGTCACCAACAAAAATCCATGTTCCTCTTTTTAAATCCCAATGAACACGATTAATCAATCGGAGAGCGAGACAGACAGATGTAGGAGGATGGCCAGCACGAACGAACGAATGATTTGAGAAGCCTATAAAAGGAGGAACGGGATATGCACTACATAGGAAGTACAGTAGATGGGAATCTGTAAAACGCATTACAGCCAAAACTCACAATTAGAGGAAGCGGACGAGAGGAGATGGAATAGAATCCAAGGAAACTGCGCGCGGCGTACTGCCGTAATGCATGCGCCAAGCTGAGAAATAATTGATACATCACGAGGTTCTCGGCCAAGCGGCGGGGTCGTCGGCTTGCGGCGATGGACGGAGTCCACGAGGCCCTCACCTCGGCGCGCGTGGTAGGTTCCTGGAGGCGATCGAAATTAGTTACAGTTTGCGGCATATGGAATCACAAGCTAGCTAGTACATGCTAAATAAAACATCTAAATTCAGATTGGAATATATGTATATATCTACAGGGTTCCAGAGTGAGGTTCCAGACATGAATTATGTTTACCTTCCCAGGATCTTTAATTGAGCCCTTCCCTCTGATAAAAACACGACAACCCGTAGTGGCTT
The DNA here is from genome assembly GCF_018294505.1 of Triticum aestivum. NCBI lineage: Eukaryota > Viridiplantae > Streptophyta > Magnoliopsida > Poales > Poaceae > Triticum > Triticum aestivum. The sequence goes on from NC_057813.1 coordinate 105,550,175, forward strand.
CAATCCTCTTCAACAAGTTTCCCCTTGGCCCAAGAAGACGGCCAATAAAATTGAACTGAACAAGTATGGCAAGCAGAGTAAATAATGATTCCATACTAATAGAACACTTGCAAGCATGAATGAACGTACATTAGGGTAAGTATCTGTTGGTATCTCCAACCGCAAAATCTTCTTGACAATGTATGGAGAGGGGCTTTGTGGTGCTCCTTGCCAACCCACGTGTCCTTGAGGAAAACCTACCCTCTGATCAACAACAGAACTGTAAGGTTTTGCACATGCACATCTTAGAACGTAATAAACATAACATAAAGATTGAGAGTGTGGACCGGTTGCGAATAGGTAGGACAAACATAACTAAAGATTCAAATTTGATTATGTTAAAGTCAATCCAGTTTCTTAATGGTTCCAAACAAATAAGGATTTTGTTCAATACAATAATCTTAGGCGCCAAGTGTCTTTCAAGTGTCATTAAGGAATAAAACATGCATAACATAGAAGCTAGCCCTCATTAGATCAAGAGTTCAAGACACAATAATATGGGTTGCCTCTTTGTGGAAGAGCACGATATGAATTCTAAAACAGGAGCAATCAATGAAGAAACCAGCTTGATTTCCAGTTTACAGTCTTCCATAGTAAATCTATATACCTATAAAACTTCAGTCTGAAAAAGACTCCGACGCAATATTCGACTTGTTATGGGGATATCTGCTTATTTATTTACAACCTGTGACGCCCCCGATTCAATCGTACACTAATCATGCACGCGAACGTGTACGATCAAGATCAGGAACTCACGGGAAGATATCACAACACAACTCTAAAACATAAATAAGTCATACAAGCATCATAATACAAGCCAGGGGCCTCGAGGGCTCGAATACAAGTGCTCGATCATAGACGAGTTAGTGGAAGCAACAACATCTGAGTACAGACATAAGTTAAACAAGTTTGCCTTAAGAAGGCTAGCACAAACTGAGATACAGATCGAAAGAGGCGCAGGCCTCCTGCCTGGGATCCTCCTAAACTACTCCTGGTCGTCGTCAGCGGCCTGCACGTAGTAGTAGGCACCTCCAGTGTAGTAGGAATCATCATCGATGGTGGCGTCTGGCTCCAGGGCTCCAGCATCTGGTTGCGACAACCAGGTAGAAGGGAAAGGGGGAAAAGAGGGAGAAAAGCAACCGTCAGTACTCATCCAAAGTACTCGCAAGCAAGGAACTACACTACATATGCATGGGTATATGTGTAAAGGGCCATATCGATGGACTGAACTGCAGAATGCCAGAATAAGAGGGGGATAGCTAATCCTGTCAAAGACTACGCTTCTGGCAGCCTCCGTCTTGCAGCATGTAGAAGAGAGTAGATTGAAGTCCTCCAAGTAGCATCGCATAGCATAATCCTACCCGACGATCCTCCCCTTGTCGCCCTGTGCAAAAGCGATCACCAGGTTGTCTGTGGAACTTGTCTGGGTGTGTTTTATTAAGTATCCGGTTCTAATTGTCATAAGGTTAAGGTACAACTCCGGGTCGTCCTTTTACCGAGGGACACGGCTATTCGAATAGATAAACTTCCCTGCAGGGGTGCACCACATAACCCAACACGCTCGATCCCATTTGGCCGGACACACTTTCCTAGGTCATGCCCGGCCTCGGAAGATCAACACGTCGCAGCGCCACCTAGGCACAACAGAGAGGTCAGCACACCGGTCTAAATCCTATGCGCGCAGAGGTCTGGGCCCATCACCCATTGCACACCTACACGTTGTGTGGGCGGCCGGAAGCAGAACTAGCCCCCTTAATACAAGAGCAGGCTTACGTTCCAATCCGACGCGCGCCGCTCAGTCGCTGACGTCACGAAGGCTTCGGTTGATACCACGACGTCGAGTGCCCATATCTTTCCTGCGTAGTTGGTTAGTGTGTATAGGCCAGTGGCCAAACTCAGATGAAATACCAAGATCTCGTTAAGCGTGTTATTATGAAGCAACCGCGAACGTCGACCAGGGCCAGGCCCACCTCTCTCCTAGGTGGTCTCAACCTGCCCTGTCGCTCCGCCACAAAGTAACAGTCGGGGGCCGTCGGGAACCCAGGCCCACCTCTACCGGGATGGAGCCACCTGTCCTTCCAGCCCCCACATCAGAATCACTTGCGGGTACTCAACTTGCCAACCCGACTTTAGTCACCATCTGTATAGTATGTATGTATAGAATATACCCATGATCACCTCCCGAGTGATCACGGCCCAATAGTATAGCATGGCAGACTGACAAGAATGTAGGGCCAGTAATGGTAAACTAGCATCCTATACTAGGAATTTAGGATTGCGGGTAAGGTATCAATGACTGTAGCAACAAAGACAGGCTATGCAACAGAATAGGAGTAACCGAACAGTAACATGCTACACTACTCTAATGCAAGCAGTATAGAGAAGAATAGGCGATATCTAGTGATCAAGGGGGGGGGCTTGCCTGGAAGCTCTGGCAAGAAGGAGGGGTCGTCAACACCGTAGTCGTACTGGGTAGCAGCGGCGTCGGTCTCGATGTCTAGCGAGAGAAGAGGGGGAAGAAACAATAAATACAATGCAAACAAATGCATGACGATGCATGACAAAGCAAAGCGTGATGCTAGGCATGCCCAATCGCGGTAGTAGGTGATACCGGCGAAGGGGGGAAACATCCGGGAAAGTATTCCCGGTGTTTCGCGTTTTCGAACAGATGAACCGGAGGGGGAAGTTGCAAGTTCGATAGGTTAGGGATGTGTAGTGGACGAACGGGCTGCATATCCGGATTCGTCTCGTCGTTCTGAGCAACTTTCATGTGGAAAGTATTTTCATCTGAGCTACGGTTTATTTTATATGATTTTCTAAATTTTTAAATTATTTTTAGAATTTATTTAATTAATTTAAACTAACATTATCCAGAATAGTGTTTGCTGACGTCAACATGACGTCAGCATGATGTCAGCAGTCAACAGGGGGTTGACTGGGTCAAACTGACGCGTGGGTCCCGTCTGTCATCGACACAGTTAACTAAACAGGATTAGTCAATTTAACTAAAGTGATTAGGTTAATTAATTATGCTTAATTAGATTAACTCACATGATTAATTAAGTTAATTAATTATCTTAATTAATTAATTATATTATTTTTCTTTATTTTATTTAATTCCTCTCCTTTTTTATAAAACCGTTCTGGGATGGCCCCACTTGTCATAGGGCCAGTGGGCCTTAGCGGGCATGGGTGCTAATGGATGCTGAGCGCTGGGCACTGGGCGCCGCCCGAATGCAGGGGCGCCGATGTGCGGCCGGCCGCCATGGGTAACGACCGAAGGCGACGGCAGGAGGCGGAGCCGGAGGGGCACTAGGCGAGGACGTGGCCTCTCGGGGCGCCGGCGCACGATAGGAGAGGCCGGTGCGGTGCAGCCCCGGTGCGAGGCAGGGGCCGACGAGGTGCGCGGGCGGCGAGGCAGGAAACAGCAGCGACGTCGGTTGCGGGCCGCGACGAGCAGGAGTGGGGAGCGCGGCTGGTGGCACTCGCAGTGGCAGGGAGGTTGCATGCGCTAGACGGCGCGAGGGGGCAGCAACAGCGTCACAGTGGCGACATCGGAGCCGCGGGGAGGAGGCCATGGCCATGAGCGAGTGCGTGCGAGGAAGAGAGGAGGAGAGGGTGAGCTCACAGGGGGGTCATAGGGGACTAGGCAGCGGGGGTCGTGGAGGATGTCGGGGACGACGTGCGGCGGGGCGACGAGGTCCGGCGGCGGGATGAACGAAGGTGATGGTGTCCGGCGAGGTGTCTCCGACGATAGGGCCCTGGGCAGCGGCGACGCGGCGTTGGCATCGAGGCGAGGAGGAGGCCGTCGGGGAGGAAATGAGGAGGCGTCCGACGAGGTGAGGGCGGAGATGGCGAACGGTGGCGTCGGGGGTCGACGATGGGGCGACGGGATC
>NC_057813.1:105554494-105562219 GCF_018294505.1 Triticum aestivum
TAGGGTTTCGGGCGAGAAGGGATAAGGGAGTGGGGGGGTGGCCGGTTGGGCCTGGTGGTCCGGCCGGGCGGCCTGGAGGCCTGCTGGGTCGTGGCCTAGTGGGGGGGGTGCTTTCCTTTTTTTGTTAGTTTAGTTTTTCTCTTTTGTATTTTCTTTTATTTATTTACTTTTCTGTTTTAATCATTTTGAATCATTTAGGCATTTTATAAAAATGTGTTTACTACACCATATTTATCTATGTAATATTTAGTACAGATCGAACATTTTTATTTTAATGTTTGAAAACTTTTATTATTTACTAAACTTTGAATTTGAATTTAGGCCCGGTTTTGATCTAACGATAGATTAGCAGCAGTGACCGTGGTGATGTGGCACCATTAGCGTGGGATCACTGTAGCTTAATTATCCAGGCATCACAATTCTCCTCCACTACAAGAAATCTCATCCCGAGATTTAGGAGCAGGAGTAAGGGGGAATGGCTTTGGTTACGAAATTTTGACGAGTTTCCTAGGTCTTGGTTGCTCTTCTCGAAGAGGTCGATCCATTACGTTGATGTCTTCATTTCTCCGCTTCAGGTCATGATGGTGAAGTCGTCCTTTGCTTCAGGAACTCCAACATACTTATGAATAGGTAAGGGGCAGCTTGACTACGACAGAATGCTTGTGAGGGAAACAATCTGGGGTTAACCCATGAATGAGCATAAGATTATCCCTCGAGTTGAACATATAAAATACCTCGAGAGTAAGGTACGAAGGTACAATAAAAGGTTCCAAGCGGATAGATAGTTGCTCGAAGTCTGAACCAGAGTGAGAAAGGGGTTCAAAGTAGCGAGAGTAAGTATTGCGTCTGATACTAGAATAGAGCACTAGGAAGGTGGCCCATGAATTAAATATGAAGCCAAGCATGGGGAATAACCATTAGAAACAGGGTTGTACAGGAGAGTCAGGTTTTGATCCTGTGGAACTATGGGTTATGGGCCCACCATGTGGGTTAAAAGTTGGAAGGGCGGAGACGTCTTGCGTGATCATGCAAGCAAGGCATGTCAGAGAGTAGTATGTCAGTTATGTCGGCAACAATGCCGGCACCAAGAGCGAGGGACAAAGAGAACCATTTTCCTTCTCGTTGAAACGAGGCAGGCCAATAGGCAAAGTTCTCGTCCATCGGTGGCTACCGAAATGTCATCAACAATAGTAACAGGGTCTTGCTGACATAATTGTACACCAAGGTGTTTACATAAGCAGGAGAATATTACTGCTTAGATCATATAGATCACAACACACGTTAAACCAACCAATGGAAAGGAAAATACGATTATCAGATTAAACAGAACAATGGAAAGGATAATGTGTTTAAACACATATTTCAAGGGTATATCCTTCGCAAGGACAAGTAGAGCATGATATCCATGACAGGATATAATGTAGAAAACTATTTAGGTACGGGAGAGAATTTTCATGACATTACCCATACAACAGTGTTTGGATAATTGAGCAGGAAACATTTAGCATTGGGCTTCAAATGTCCTTGTTGAAAATCGGAGTACCATAGATATGCTTCGAGATAGCATTGACATGGTCATCACGTGAAGATCAGACTTTGGAAACACAAAGGATTCATCGGAAACAACTTATAGGATAAGTCTTACAATTTCCTCATGGAAGAATGGCTAAACTTGCTAAAAAGGAAACTATAACAATAGGTCCTCCGACGAGGTGTGCTAGGCATGACATCACCTTACCGGGTCATATAAAGACCAATGTTATAACTCTTGAAAATATGCTCCAACCATCAGATCTGACCGAGATTCAGATTTGATCGGTGTTAGGGAACCTCAGACTTAGGATGCCTGAGAGAAAAAAGTGTAATACAAATTGATGAGATGACATTGTAAAATTCTTGAGAAGTGAACTATGGAAGCGAGTTCCGAAACAAGAGTTCATCAGTAAACCAACGAGAGGATGAGGAGGTGGCTGATGGAATCAGCGGCAATTCATCGAGATTAACAAAAGATGGATTTCCACAATTATGTGAACAAGGAGATAACATTTGTCAGATCAAATGGTATAATGATGTATGCTCGAGGAAAACATGCACAATTAAACAGTGGTTGAAAGGTGCACCCGAATACGGGTTGGGTTGCATGACCAACGTCGGTATGCTGATTCAGTAATCAATAGTCTAAGAATGAACGGCCGGCCATTAACTTCAATGCAATAGGGTTACTAGAAGTTTTGAATTCACACCTCATAGTTCAATGGTTGGTAATCCGGTTAGAAACAACACGGGGCCAAGATATGAATGGAGATGGCCAGAAGTATTACTGCATCAAGAATTTCATAAGAGGTGGTGAAACTCTCACAATATTCTTGACACAAAAGATGGTAATACTCCAAGGTAAAGGAGAACAAATGTTAGATAGCAAGGATCTCAAGGTATACACAAAACATGAACAAGTTTGTGTTGAACGGAAGGCAATAAAGTGGTCGATGATAGCACCAATCATCGAGGGCAAGGATGTTATTTCTCATCACGAATTCAATTGATATCTTGAAAGACCTCAGAATGTTGATGATGATCACGACACATTTGTCGAGAGGTTTCAAGAAGATGTAACCGACCGGCGATGACATCAAGTCAAATGAATGATGAAGCGAAAAGTTATTAAACCATGGGTACGACACAAATTCGAAATCAAGCTTGTTGTTCAAGGACAAATGATATGACGAGGAAGATCGACGTAAGATTAGCTCATCATCGAAATTTATGCTCCGGGAAGAAGGACCAGGTAGCACAGTCAAAATTTGCATGACAAGGATATAGCCAAGTAGGCTAGGAATGACGTGATCAAGTTCAAACTTGTAAGTAATGAAGGTTACCAAGAGTAGTTTAATCGTGGTGCGGATCGAGTCAGTTATCGGTGTCTTTGAGTGTTTAATAACTCAGAGTCCGTGAAAAAATGGAATCAGTGAGAATGTAGCACTTCATGAATAACTCATAAGAAGTTATGAAATTCCATGATAATCTTGAGTTACCAGGGGGTAATACTCGACGACAATTAAAATAGAGGTTGGACTGGGGTATTACTCTGCAGAAAACAAGTGCTTAAACTTGCACGAGAAATGGTATTTAAAGGAGAACATGGTCGGAAACCACGATCATAAATGATCAAACCACGGATACAAGATGAACTTATAACAAGGGGTAATTATTTTTACGAGCAGCTTCCATGATAAGTTATACATCATGTCCATGGGCATGAACACAAAGTTCAAGGTCGACTACCACTTCTTCAATGTATAACCTTTCATTCACTGCTCTAGATAAAAATGATTTCAGTGTCAAAACCTACCTGGTGAATTACCAGAGGAGTATGACCCGTGAAAACTTTCGAGTTCACCCAGATTAAGGAAGGCATAGGTTCAACCCAACGGGGCTTCTTAGAACATATACCATGAACTTCAGGAGTAAATAACACAAGATCGATAGTAGAGCATGCTTGAGCAAGTAGAGGATACAATTTACCAAAGGCATTATGTTTCCAAGGAAAGGCTCACAAGATTATTGAATATGAAGGACGTTGTCGGATAAAACACGACAAGGGTCTGGTGGTCCACAAGGGATCTGATGTGAGCATTAGTACTCTATCAAAGGAAGAGGAATGCAAGGAGATCTGATTATAGAAACAACCGACTAATTCAAGGCTCAAAGGCAAATGAATTAAGATTGCCAAATCAAGGGAACATGAGCAAGGGCTCTGATTAAGCATGGATAAGTCGAGTAGGCTTAGGGAAATAATCGATGGCAATTTGATTGGTCGAGATCCAGCTCATGTTCAAAATGACGTTTGAGCCGGAAGGATAATTTTTCAGGGAATAACTGATGATTGTGTGCACTCACACACATGTTGAATCAACAAGATCAGAATGTCGATCACAAAGCATTTTAATGAATATTGCTAGACATATGGAAGTAACCATTATACAAGCAGGTAAAGAAGATCAAGAGCAATAGGCTACTGAGGATTTTGGAAGAGCCAATGGCATTTCGAATAATTTTGCGAAACACCTGAACAACTGGGGATGAGCGGATAACCGGTAAGTGCAAGGAATTATCCGTAGGGGTATTTATGAGGAAAAGGAGCTGCAAGGCAGCAGACACAAAGGATTCTCGGAATATCCGAAGTATTTCAGGGTATCTTGTAATAACAAGAAAAAATTGAAAATGAAGTTATGGACGACAAGTGTATGTAGCTTTCCATAGGGATTTATCGGTGGTATCGAATTGCAACGGCGAAGGGCACAAGGGTCTCGGGGAAACATCGGAGAGTATCTCCAAAAATTTCTGGTGCGGCAAGCGATCATCTAGACTGAAAGGGCTCTCCGGGAGAAGTAGTTACGAGAACCTAGAGTCAGATTTTAGAAAATCATTTAATCCCGAATAGAAGAGAGATCAGAACCCAGAGTATAGACGAGGAATAAAAGATCCTAATACCACCCAATGGCGACGTGGGCCCATTGGCCACACATCCAAGTTAGTAAAAGTTTTGTAAAGTCTAGACTCGACTTTGGCCAAGGAATGTGGAAGGGGGATTCCTACAGGCAGTCGGCACTGATACCAACTTGTGACGCCCCCGATTCAATCGTACACTAATCATGTACGCAAACGTGTACGATCAAGATCAGGAACTCACGGGAAGATATCACAACACAACTCTAAAACATAAATAAGTCATACAAGCATCATAATACAAGCCAGGGGCCTCGAAGGCTCGAATACAAGTGCTCGATCATAGACGAGTTAGTGGAAGCAACAACATCTGAGTACAGACATAAGTTAAACAAGTTTGCCTTAAGAAGGCTAGCACAAATTGAGATACAGATCGAAAGAGGCGCAGGCCTCCCGCCTGGGATCCTCCTAAACTACTCCTGGTCGTCGTCAACGGCCTGCACGTAGTAGTAGGCACCTCCAGTGTAGTAGGAATCGTCGTCGACGGTGGCGCCTGGCTCCAGGACTCCAGCATCTGGTTGCGACAACCAGGTAGAAGGGAAAGGGGTAAAAGAGGGAGAAAAGCAACCGTGAGTACTCATCCAAAGTACTCGCAAGCAAGGAACTACACTACATATGCATGGGTATATGTGTAAAGGGCCATATCGATGGACTGAACTGCAGAATGCCCGAATAAGAGGGGGATAGCTAATCCTGTCGAAGACTACGCTTCTGGCAGCCTCCGTCTTGCAGCATGTAGAAGAGAGTAGATTGAAGTCCTCCAAGTAGCATCGCATAGCATAATCCTACCCGGCAATCCTTCCCTCGTTGCCTTGTGGAAAAGCGATCACCGGGTTGTCTGTGGAACTTGTCTGGGTGTGTTTTATTAAGTATCCGGTTCTAGTTGTCATAAGGTCAAGATACAACTCCAGGTCGTCCTTTTTACCGAGGGACACGGCTATTCGAATAGATAAACTTCCCTGCAGGGGTGCACCACATAACCCAACACGCTCGATCCCATTTGGCCGGACACACTTTCTTGGGTCATGCCGGGCCTCGGAAGATCAACACGTCGCAGCCCCACCTAGGCACAACAAAGAGGTCAGCACGCCAGTCTAAATCCTATGCGCGCAGGGGTCTGGGCCCATCGCCCATTGCACACCTGCATGTTGCGTGGGCGGCCGGAAGCAGAACTAGCCCCCTTAATACAAGAGCAGGCTTACGTTCCAATCCGGCGCGCGCCGCTCAGTCGCTGACGTCACGAAGGCTTCGGCTGATACCACGACGTCGAGTGCCCATATCTTTCCCGTGTAGTTGGTTAGTGCGTATAGGCCAGTGGCCAGACTCAAATCAAATACCAAGATCTCGTTAAGCGTGTTATTATGAAGCAACCGCGAATGTCGACCAGGGCCAGGCCCACCTCTCTCCTAGGTGGTCTCAACCTGCCCTGTCGCTCTGCCACAAAGTAACAGTCGGGGGCCGTCGGGAACCCAGGCCCACCTCTACCGGGATGGAGCCACCTGTCCTTCCAGCCCCCACATCAGAATCACTTGCGGGTACTCAACATGCCAACCCGACTTTAGTCACCATCTGTATAGTATGTATGTATAGAATATACCCGTGATCACCTCCCGAGTGATCACGGCCCGATAGTATAGCATGGCAGACTGACAAAAATGTAGGGTCAGTAATGGTAAACTAGCATCCTATACTAGGAATTTAGGATTGCGGGTAAGGTATCAATGACTATAGCAACAAAGACAGGCTATGCAACAGAATAGGAGTAACCGAACAGTAACATGCTACACTACTCTAATGCAAGCAGTATAGATAAGAATAGGTGATATTTGGTGATCAGGGGGGCTTGCCTGGAACCTCTAGCAAGAAGGAGGGGTCGTCAACACCGTAGTCGTACTGGGTAGCAGCGGCGTCGGTCTCGGTGTCTAGCGAGAGAAGAGGGGGGAGAAACAATAAATACAATGCAAACAAATGCATGACGATGCATGACAAAGCAAAGCATGATGCTAGGCATGCCCAATCGCGGTAGTAGGTGATACGGGCGAACGGGGGAAACATCCGGGAAAGTATTCCCGGTGTTTTGCGTTTTTGAACAAATGAACCGGAGGGGGAAAGTTGCAAGTTCGATAGGTTAAGGATGTGTAGTGGACGAACGGGCTGCGTATCCGGATTCGTCTCATCGTTCTGAGCAACTTTCATGTAGAAAGTATTTTCATCTGAGCTACGGTTTATTTTATATGATTTTCTAAAGTTTTAAATCATTTTTAGAATTTATTTAATTAATTTAAACTAACATTATCCAGAATAGTGTTTGCTGACGTCAGCATGACGTCAGTATGATGTCAGCAGTCAACAGGGGGTTGACTGGGTCAAACTGACGCGGGGGTCCCGTCTGTCATCGACACAGTTAACTAAACATGATTAGTCAATTTAACTAAAGTGATTAGGTTAATTAATTAGGCTTAATTAGATTAACTAACAAGATTAATTAAGTTAATTAATTATCTTAATTAATTAATTATATTATTTTTATTTATTTTATTTAATTCATCTCCTTTTTTATAAAACCGTTCTGGGGATGGCCCCACTTGTCATAGGGCCAGTGGGCCTTAGCGGGCATGGGTGCTAATGGGCGCTAAGCGCTGGGCGCTGGGCGCCGCCCGAATGCAGGGGCGCCGATGTGCGGCCGGCCGCCGTGGGCGACGACCGAAGGCGACGGCAGGAGGCAGAGCCGGGGGGGGCACTAGGCGAGGACGTGGCCTCTCAAGCGCCGACGCGCGACAGGATAGGCCGGTGCGGTGCAGCCCCGGTGCGAGGCAGGGGCCGACGAGGTGCGCGGGCGGCGAGGCAGGAAATAGCAGTGGCGGCGGTTGCGGGCCGCGATGAGCAGGAGTGGGTAGCGCGGCTAGTGGCACTCGCAGCGGCAGGGAGGTCGCAGGCGCTAGACGGCGCGAGGGGGCAGCAACAGGGTCACGGTGGCGACATCGGAGCCGCGGGAGGAGGCCATGGCCGTGAGCGCGTGCGCGCGAGGAAGAGAGGAGGAGAGTGTGAGCTCACAGGGGGGTCGTAGGGGACTAGGCAGCGGGGGGCGTGGAGGATGTCAGGGACGACGTGCGGCGGGGCAACGAGGTCCGGCGGCGGGATGAACGAAGGTGGTGGCGTCCGGCGAGGTGTCTCCGACGATGGGGCCCTGGGCGGCGGCGACGCGGCGTTGGCATCGAG